>NC_016489.1:534775-542524 GCF_000227115.2 Naumovozyma dairenensis CBS 421 | reverse complement strand
TCGCCCAAATCGCTTTTTAAATACCCACTAGTTTCCAAGACATTTTTCTCTGCAAAATGAGTGCTACAGCAGATCGCCAAAACCTTTGGTCAAAATTCACCAAATCTACAAAATCATTTTCTACCTCCTTTGCTCACATATCGATAAGTTCTGAAAAGGATGGAGACTCTCCAAATTCTACAATAGTTCATAAAGCATTGGTTAAGTTTTATAAAAAACAGGAACCATTCCAAGGATTCCCAGGTTGGTTAGGTCATAAAGAAGATTTGCCTGATGAGCAAAAAATATTAAAAAAGCAACAAGAAAAACAAGCTCACAATCATCATCATCAGCATCATCACTCTACACCTGTTGTATCATCTACAGTATCTTCAGGTGGTGGTGGATTTGTTTCAAGCCTAAGAAGAACCGGTTCTTCTTCATTGCAGCAACAATCTAATGAACAAGAACACCATGAAGATGGAAACCGTCCGCCAATACAAAGACGTACCACTGCTGGTATGTCATTCCATAGTATATATAATAAAGAACCCTCTCCAGGTGTTCAAAAATCGCAGGATATTCCTAGACAACAGCAGAATTATTCTTCAGCATCATCGTCAGCGATTCCCTTAACCTCAAATAATACCAGTAATAATACATATTCTCAACGAGCTTCCTCAAATCCAACATCTCAACAACAAATGCGGCAGAATAATGAAGGTGCGCCTACTCCTTCTTCTTCGTCCTCATATCAAATGATGAGAGATAGGCTAAGGAGAGGTAATATAAGAAATAATCAATCACCATTTTAAATATACAAAGCAGATGTCTGTAGATAGATATGAATTCATATCTGTAAACACTTTCCTTAAAGTTAAATGTTGAACATGCATTTTTATTCTTCATACATGAAGATAAAATTATTTAGTCTATATATATAGTTATAGTAATTATAGGATTTCTCTTATTGGTAAACTGTTCATAGACCTTCTTTCGTTCTGATCGTTTATTGATTCAATTTCAAAAGATGGAACAACATTAGATCTACTATTCATATTATTATTATTCGAAGATGAAGATGACGATGTAAAGTCTAGATAGCTATGATCGTTCATTGATCTTGGTTGGAAAAGAACTTTCATAATGAAAATTACTGAGAAAACTGTACATATTCCAGCAACAATCAAATAAACTATTCCCAATGAAATATTCCTTGCACCAACAATACTATTTGTAGTCATAACAAAGTTCTTGGTACCGCCAAATGACATTACTGGGTAGTTTAATGTTATGTTCATGGTATAGACTCCTGCCATTAATTCATCTTTTTCATTTTGTAATGCTTTCTTATAAAAAGTTGGTAATGCAGCTGTTCTCATCCAAACTTGGAACTCTTCCCATTCTTTTAAATTAGGTATATTACTATCGTTATATCCATTGGGGAACATCTTGTACCAATTCGGAGGCGGTATTATTTGAGAAGAATTATATTTAGTCTTGCCATAACGATGTCTCTTATCTGTGGACCATGCAATCCCTTGGGAAGATAAATTATAATCATCATTAATATGGTCTTCAGAAATGAATTTGACAGAAAATGTGTCATTAAACATAGAATTAGCAATTAATCCACATGGATAGATAATTTTATCTTCATCATTGCCTTTCAATGGATCACAATTATCATCAAGTGAAGCTAATGGTATGGCATCTCCTTTCAATTGGTCAATATCAAATGATTCTACATATTCTCTATGATTTTGATTGAAATTTGTCAACTTGTAGTAAATATAAATTGGACTCTTAACATTATTTGGGACTTCAAATTTCAATTGACAAACATTATCATCATCTAATCCATTGCTGATATATCTCCATGCTGGTTTGTTAGCACTATTAATTTTCTTTTTAAAATGATATGAAACTAAATTAGATGGAATTTCTGTGAATGTGTCAATAGCTAATAAATGACATTGAGTATAATCCACAACTAAATCCTGAACATTAATTGCACTAACCATTAATCCAATCCCAATAGGGGCAAAAATGCATGCTAAGAAGATCAATACAGGGAAAACAGTTTGAGGTGATAAGATTGGTTGCCACGCTTTTAACCGCTGTTGCCTAAATCCTGTGTTTAATGGCCTTCTTGATTTTTTCTTCGCTGTCTTATTCTTGTCATCTTCCTCGTTATTATCCCCTGTTGTCCTTTTCCAAAATTGTGGAAAATTCTCTATTATCATGATTGTATAACAGACATATGAATACACGTTGTGTATAGTCCTCCACTATCCCCCTCTTCCCTTGTAACTTCAAGTCAATTTTGCTATGGCTAGTGATGAAAAGTGTCATTTAAACAGTATTTTATAAAGCATGATTTTACTTAATGACAGAAAGTACTTTGTTCCTCGCGTCAAAACGAACATATTCAACTATCTTCCACAAACAAAGATGAAACAACGAATGCAGATTATCTCAGACTAGAAATGAAATGAATATATTTTGATGGCGTTGGTAATCTTGTAAATCTATACATATAGTTGTGTATATCTATGTGTACTATTTTATATAATGTATCTTTGCGCAATTGTCGCCTTTATTTTTGGTATTGATATCGGTGCATTATCTCTTGAAGAATGTACGATGACTATTACTTCTTGACCTCGTCTTATTAGGAGTATACGATACTTTACCATATGAATCGCTATCCACATAAATCAATGAATTGTTATCTTGTTTCATCAGGCTCATTGAATTGAAATCATGGAAGGGATCTTCTTCTGAGACTTCGTCGTCACATTCGACTTTCTCTAAAAACATCGATCGCTCTTGCTCTTCTAGTGGATCGATATCAAGTCCCTTCGAATTAGTCTCATTTTTTTTGTTATCTTTGACCTTATTCTTATTCTTTTTATTAGAGGATAATTTTGTAAAATCACAACCATTCGCTGATAACATTGGTATCAATGGAGGTTCCTGATTCCTTAAAAATGACCATTGAACTTTCCTGAAAAATGGATGTCTCTTAATATCTGCAGCCCCTAACTTGGAACCCAACCTTTTGTTTTCATTTTTACAAAGTAATTTCTTAATTAAATCTTTACAATTCCTTGAAATATCATTATTATTGGGGAAACTAACATCATTTTTCAAAATATTTGAAAACGTTTCATTAGAGTTAGATCCCTTAAATGGCGTCATACCAAATAACATCTCATAGATTAATATACCCAATGTCCACCAATCTACTGCGGCAGTATGTCCATTACCTCTAATAACTTCTGGTGCAATATATTCTTCTGTACCAACAAATGAATTAGTTCTAAATCCATCGGAAACGATCTTTGTGTCTATAATTGTAGACTCATCCATTCCCTTCATGACCGGTATTTTGGCATCCTTAGCTTGAACAGATAAATCAAAATCAGAAAGCATAATATGACCCGATTTATGCAATAAGATATTCTCAGGTTTTAAATCTCTATAAATGAACCCCAAGAGATGCAGATACTCCAACGCGGCAGTGACTTCACTTGCATAAAATTTTGCATCTTCTTCACAAATACATTTAGTCTTCCTAGTTTGTAAGGCTCTAAAGAATTCACCTCCCATACAATATTCCATACAAAAATAAACATAATCTTCAGTTTGGAAAGAATGATATAATGTTACAATGAAAGGATGATTACTGGTGGCTAAAATTTCTTGTTCCGCAAGAACTCTTTTTATTTTCTTTCTTTTAATCATTTCAGCTTTGGAGAAAATCTTTAACGCGTATAATCTGTTGGTATTCTTTTCCTTCACTAGGTAAACTTTGCCGACATCACCTCTTCCTAATAATTTTATCTTCTCGAAAGATTGAGGACTTACTGTTATATCTTTGAATTTATTACTGAAGGATTTGGTTCTTAACCGGTGTGACCTCTTAGGTCCAGTATCGATGTTTCCTTCTTCATGTTCCACTTCAGGGTGGTTTATCCTTGGAGGTGGGACAAATAAATTACTTGTACTTCTATTCGTTTTTGTCTTAATGTTTGCTGTGAAGCTGTTTTGTTGCGATGATGATGATGATGCGCTTGCCGATTGCGGAAATGTTGGAATTGTATCCATTTCAGACGTCGTTCTTCTGATTGTTGATTGTCGTTTCTTGCCCTTTATCCCTTGAGGTCTTGGAGAACAGGAAAAAGGGGGAGGTAATGGTGTTGGTGTCGTAGTATCTCCTTGTTCATCTTCAACTTCATCATTATCCTCAGTTTTGAGAATGATTGACGGGAATGGTTGCGGATCTGTTGATTCATTAATATCGTCGTTAGCATTATTTGTAGATTTTGTCATTGATCCATTCCTAAAGGGTGAAGCTGGAATTTCAAGACGTTCTGAAGCAGAAATAAACGAATCATTATCGGTATCTTTATGAAAACCATGATTTCTTGAAGGATCAGTCAGGTTTCCCATTTCTTCGTTTTCTTTTATATTGTTTAAAGAAATATTACTCAAATTGTTTATAATCCGTATCGTATTTGCATTTGGTTTGGTAAGACGAAGATTTTCATGGACCATTGGTTCATTCGTTCTTGAATTATGTGATGAGGAAGGAGAAGAGGAGATCAAATGACTAGGCATTATTGGAGTTGAAGGTGACCTCCTACGATTTTGCTTTAAGTTGTTTTCGTGACTATTCCTTGTAGAGGTATGTGCAGAAATAAATTTATCATTTTTGGGTAGTGGACCATTAGCCAGTTCTGATTGATCTAAGAAATGATTTGCCAAATGTGCCAATTTTGGTGATTCAGGAAATAACTGCTCTTCAAAAGACTCTTCTTGTTCCATTTCTTGTCTATTGTTTGATATATGGTTACCTTCAAAATTTACAGGGGTCATGGGTGACATATATCTTGTCTTATTAGAATTTGCCGATGATACGGTAGTCGTCGTCGTAGTAGTAATAGTGGTTGCAGTAGTAGTATTATAGAAAATACTTTTAAATTTAGACAATCTGGATACATTACCGTAACTTGGTGATCTTGACCTTACGGCTGTTTCATCTTCATCTTGCTGTTGTTGTATTCTTGAAGGATATAGATTCAAATGGCTGCTATTATTTGATGAAGACGTTGTAGTGTTATCATTACTTGTATTAGGAGTATGGTTCGTACTGTAATCGGCAGTATTATTTGTATTTGAAATCTTCCGCCACGGTTTACTGCTTAAAAGTTTAGAGAATGAAGTTGATCTGTTTCTTTCATGTATTTGTTTGGGCTGTCCTAAATGTTGGCTGCTCATTCTGTTTCCTGGGTGTGCTTATGCGATGTATTGATATCTATATGGTCTATATCTAGTTTATCTTGGGATGTTGTTCTAAGCCACCTTGGTATATCCGTTCGATAAGTTCTCCCCTTGTGTATTAATGTAATGTGGATATAGGATTGGGGATCTCCAAATAAAATTTAGAATAAGAATGAAATGTCCGTGGTTTTTCCGAATGCTATGAAGTATCTGGCTGAACTGTTACTTATAGCTGTCTTGTTCAATTTACCAAAGCTGTTCCTCCTTCAAGTAATATTTTGAATTATTATTATTCCTGCAAAAGGATTTCGGAGCTGTTCGTAGCGTAAGCGATATATATATTTAAGAATATAATATTCTGTACCATAATTAATTACATCAGAGTTGTCAAACAAGACCCAGAGAGAAGGGAATTGCTCCCACGTGCATGCCATAATTAATTAATTGAGAGCGTTTGATGCTACATGATTCCAAATAATGACACATGGTAAAAGCATACATTACTTTTATAAGAACTCTAGGTGTCAGAATATAAATCAAAGTACATGAGAGTACGTCGTGATATTATCGTTGCTTATAAAATAAAAATTGGTTTATGTGCAGGTATTTAAATTTTGAGAATATACATAAATTGTTCTTCAACATTCGTTATTCATTCCTCGTTCGGTGCTTATCTAATTCATGGAATCCATTTGGAAAGATCATCCAGCGCTCGTACAAGTTCTTCATCTTTACTTAAGATACGATAACATTTTTCATTTTCTTCTGAACGATCTAGCATCATTGTCGCTCGTTGTTCCATCCCTTGTTGTTCGTTTGTCGGTAGTAAGATTCTAACTTTTGTCCCAGATTTTGAATTATCAAGTATACAATTTGTCTTCAAAATCTTCAATAAAGCGGTCACTGGTTGTGAATATTTTTTATCTTCTTTCTTTGATAACGATATAAATCCTTTTAATACAGTTTTGAATGTTTCTAATGATATCGTAGGGACAGAAACGGTTTTATTGTTATTATTATGACGATGACCATCTGTTAAGGCAATGGACCTTTTTGGGAAAAATAAATCTTTACGTGGATTTTCTGGGTTTAATATAATTGAAGAATATTTGATAAAAGTATATGGATCTGAGTTATTATCTTTCAGTAAGGTTTGATAAAAGGATTCATTATAATTAGATGTAACATTTCTCGATTTTAATAATTTGTAATTATCATAAATCCAGAAACTTAATAATTTCTTAATATCAAAGGAATAAACTTGATTATAAAAATCATGGAAAGTATCAAGTTTTGTAATGGATTCTTTGGAATCGTGTAAAAGGTAACAAATTCTTCTTAGATCTTTAGAATAGTTTTCCCAATTTGGTAAAGCAAAATATTGTAATTTATCAAAATCAGTGACAATATCTTGGAACTCTTTTCGCCATAATGGATAAAACAATCCGATAATTGGAGATAACCTTTTCGCTTTCCTTTCTGTATTCTCGCTAGTTTCAGTACTCTCAACATTATAAAACATCTTTTTTAGTAATTTGATTTCTTTCTCCCATGAGGTTGGTTTTCCAGATCTACCTTCCGTCGAAGGAGCAGAAGAAGATGATGAAGAGCCCTTTTTAAGCAAGACATTTTTATAGAGTTCGTATGCATAAAACATATGGAACAAAGACATTTCAATGGCAGCGGAATTATAATCCTTACAAGGAACTTTTTTATCTAACTTAACTGAAGCAGCACTATAAGTTGTCAATGGAGTATCTTCTTCTTCTTCTTTTTCAATTGATTTTGTTTTTGATAATGCTTCTTTCTCGTTCGTACTCAATGTTGTTGACTTATTCTTCTTGGATAAAATCTTATCAATTTCATCTTCAGGGGAAACTTCAATTATTCCGTCATCTCTTGGTTTCATAATATCACCCGTGGTATTATTATTGTTATTAATCCGATAATTGAAACTTTCAATTAAATTTTGTTCTTGGATAGCTCTTTCCTGTTCAGCCATAATAATTGTATTATAAGTGACAACCCCCATAAAGGCAACAATATTAGTTGTTACAAATAATAGATTTCCTGGAGTCTTGAAATATTTCCATAATGTCTTTCCAGTCAACGAGAAAAAATAAGGTGATCCTGATGATGCTGATGAATTTGGATTAAAAATCTTACCATTATTTAAAAGTAATCCTCCGGAACTTCGATTCGTTCTTATTGTGGGGGCCCGACGTATTGATGTGGGGTGATGGTAAAGTCTTGACCATATTCTTTTCAACGATTTATAATAATAATCGTAAAAATAGTGGCGATAATGATGACGATACTGATGATGAGCTTGGTAGTACATTTGTTTCCATGATCAGGTATATATGATGACGATGATTTTTTTGTCCTTGTTTTTTATTGGTCTGTTTTTTTGAATATTATTAGTTGTCTTTGGTGTTTGCTTTCGCAGAGTCCTGTCTGTATGACAACAATATAGAAAAT
>NC_016489.1:512033-534755 GCF_000227115.2 Naumovozyma dairenensis CBS 421 | reverse complement strand
TATATTCTGGTGAAGGGTTTGTTAGGTAGTGGGATTCCTTTCAGCTTTGATAGCAATGTTTTGTCAATTATACTTCTATGGTTATATAAAGGATTTTTACTGTTTCCGTGTTGTATTAATTTCTCGAAACTTACTGTTGATAACTCCGTCTTTACATAAGTCTAAGCAATAAAGGATTGATTGCTGATCACGAGAATATTCATGTAGATGATAGTTGATTATACAATGCAGCTACATACAGTACATTACATTATCTCTTAACTTTGTCATTGAATAGACAAGTTCAAGTACTTTGACAATTTTGAGATTAAACAATATATCTTGCGATGTTGGGCTAGCATATAGCCCACATTACAGGCTATTCAAGATCGTCAATCGATGAACCTAGTCGATTTATTATGTATGGCTAGAGTGGGGGGTAGCAGCAATAGATTCTCACAAAAAATAGAGTACTGACCCTTTGGGTTCCTTGGTTGTAATTGGAAATACTTTCGACTAAACTATAAGGGTGATATCTTCTTCTTATTTTCCAAAGAGAATATTGGTTCTGCCGCAGCACTTTGTCGTTCAGTATGGTCACTACTATAATAATTATATACCTGCGACAGTTAATATTATCATTATTATAATATTTCATGATAAGTTCACCTACACACAATATGGGAACCAAGAAAAAGAAGAAAATATTTGATACTAAAATGAGTAGAGTCTCTGATATTAAATTATTATAATGTACTTAGATTATAAAGTGTATATATCTATACAGTTGAGAAAATTGGGAGAAAGAAAACGAAATTAGGTTAGATTATTACTTGGTTGATTGATCGTCTTTGTTTGTGTGTTTTTTAACTTCTCATATCATTCAGAAAATCAATGTCATTAAGAAAGTGACAAATATACTGAATACAGAGGATCTTGATAGGGTGGACCCATTGCCTTCGTATTGACTTACGGTTAGCACAGTCGATGTTCCTGATGAAGATGGAACTGAAGACGAGGAACTGGATTGATAGATAAATCCTGAAGTAGATGGAGACGAAATTGTAGGAGTAGGGGTAGTCCTGGTAGAAGTGACAGAGGTCATGGTTGTAGCAGGGGTGGTTACTGGGGTAGATGAGAATGAAGATGAGGAACTCGTTTCTGAAGTAGTTGTTTTGGTAACAATAGGTACTGGAGGTGTTGAAGTTGTTTGTTCCGTACTAGCTAACTTGCAAGTAGTACCGATACACTCAGAAGTAGTTGATTGGGCTTTAACAGAACATCCCAAACCCTCACAAGAGGAAGATAGTGGAGTTTTGGATGGAGTTGGTGATGTTGTGGTTATTGTAGAAACAATGGTAGACACAGAAGATTGACTTAACTCTGTTGATGATGAGGAGATTGTGGAAGGAGTGGTAGTGTGTTCGGTACATACACCACCAGAACAGGATTCGATGGAAATAAGAACTGTAGAAGAAACGTGTACTGTAGTCAAGGGACATGTAGATGTGTAGATACTGGTAGTGTTATGGACAGTCGTGGTTATCGTTGAAATGTGAACAGTAGGTGTAGATACAAGTGACGTCGAGCTGCTTAGAGTAGAGGTTGTATTGTAACGAATAGAACTTGATAAGATTGTGCATGATGATGATGATAACTCAGTAGATAGACACTGGGTACCAGAACAAGTAACAGATGTTGAAGAGGAATATATTGGGACGCTAGAAGATGGGGATGCTGATGAAGAAGTACTGGTTAGTTCAGTGTTTGGAGGAACTGTAGAAGAGAAGGATGATGATGGCGAAGTAGAACTTGTTGTTGTTTCAGTTGAAGTGGAAGTGGAAGCTGAGGTAGATGATTTAGAAATGACAATTGAAGTGGAAGATGAGGTCAAAATTAAACTAGTTTCACTTGCAGTAGTTGATGGGATAGAGGAAGACAATACTATAGTAGAGCTGGATGATGGATGTGATGAAACAGATGAAGATGAGATCGAAGAAGTAGTATCTATACTTGAGGTAATTGATGAAGTTGAGGATATTAATGCAGATGAGGATGAGGGCAATAAGGAAGAGAGAGGCTCGGAGGAGGACAGAGATTGAGTACTTGAGCTAACATGTGAAGAAGAGGGTGGAATAGAAGAAATGATGGTAGTGCTGGTTGACACAACAGAAGATGTTGTAGGTATACTGCTGGAAGTTGAAAGAGTGATTGTTTCGCAGGTAGCACAAACATATACTGTGGATTTTGAAGTGATTGGGATAGTCGTTGTTGGTAATGGAGCGCTTGAGCTTGGTTCTTGAATTGTCGTAGTGTGACAAGTTTGACAAACGTAGGAAGTGTACTTAGAAGTGATCTTGATAGTTGTAGTTGGTGTTTTTGCTGTACATGTTGGGCAAACTGTAGAGGTGAAAGTCGATAAATCGTATGAAGTTACAGTGACCACTTGACCATTAGCGTCAGAAGTTGTTACAATTTTTGGAACAGAAGTTGTCCCTGTTATAGTGGATGATTCATCTGCTTGTTGACCATTAACGATGGATAACAGGAGAGTGATCGGAAATAATATTGAAATGGGTACAATCATTTGTTTACCTTTTGTATTATTGATGTGTTTTAATTGTTTCTTTCAGTGGTTCATACTTTCCAATTCCACAAGTTATCTTCAAAAAGAATGGAAGGGAATTTTGATAAATGTCAATAAATCTAACATATTTATATAATAAGCAAAAAAATGGAAAAAAATGGACTGAAAATATGCACTAATATTCCATTATTGTTTTGGTCTGATACATCGTCTTTGTCCAATTCCTTCCCTGCGTCTATTTCTTACGTAGTTGGCAGGGAAAGAGAAGTTTCTTTTTTGTTTTGCTATACTGCTTATGTGTGTACATAGGTATCTGAGTATGTATATATTTATGTTTGTTCGAGGAGGAATCTGAGTTGTGTAACCACTGAGAAACCATTGGAGAGGCAGATCTGGGTCAACAAAATACGTAGGAAGTTGAGACGGCGTCGCATTATGTAATTACCCGTTTAGGTAATTACACGGATCAGAAAAACTTTTGAGGCTAATTAGGTTAGAAAATTGTTTCAAAATATATTTTTGGGGGTTAAAGTTCACAGGACTGATACATATACTGGGAGGTTCAAATAAGTAGTTTGTAGGTACATAAAAAGTACACAAAATCCAAATAAGGAGTTTTACATGAATTAGGTAACGTTACCACGTCCATACGGAAGCCAATTTTCCTGATTCGGTTTGAGTGCTAATATTCTTGTAGGTATGGAACTTGACAGATGTTTCCCAATAAGCATGCTAGACTTTAAGTAAAATGAAACTAACAAAAATATTGCAATTATTGCATTTATGATGGTTATCAAGTTCATTTGCTTAAAATAAGGGAGTAAAAAATGCCAGATATTCCCACAGCAAAAGATATCTAGTTTGTAAATCTGTCCGCTGGAACAAGATGAAAACTTGTTTCGATATCTTAAAAAAAAAGGTACAAACTGCGAAGACTATAGACCATGTAATCCGCATCGCTATTTGAGATAGAAGTTGATGCATTCATTTCTCTAAACATTAGATATACTCCAATGGCCGAAATAGCTCGAAGGCAACCAATATATGATTAATATAATGTGAGGTTGATTCAATTGAATTGAGCCATACCAGAATTTTATAGATTTAAAAATGGGGGAATAAAAGCTGACTAGTAGTTGTACCCGGATCAAGTATAACAACGATCATAATAAAGCGTATCACCGGCGTTTGTGAATGACCTGTCGAGCTTGAGGATCTTTTCAAGAACTACTATAATTAATGATAGATATCTTTGGGCCTTCAAATATTGACTTTATTATCCTCTATGCCTATTATATAAAATAAATGACTGTAACTACCTGTATATTAGACGTGAACGTATTCATAGATAACCCTAGATTATCAATAGGAAGTAATTTATATCTAACATAAATAAAATTCCATGAAATTTGAAGAAGAGTCTTTTAACACTTACGGAATCTATTTAGATGTTATATAACCCAAAGGAGGTGGATTGAGAATGCTTCTACATACATTTTACAAAATTTGTATATTTCTCTCACCCACAAGAGATGAGGACCAGAGTATCACCAAAGGAACATGTCTGGAATAATTTACCAACTTCAATAGACTGCGTTACTCTTTTACGATTCAATTATCAACTTTTCCCCCTGTTATTTTGAAATGGGAATATAACAAAACGTCTCAAGTTTTACACAGATAAACAAGTTAGTTAAAAAATAATACAGTAATAATGAATTTAAAAGGCCGTGGAATAAAGTAGGCGAAAAGGTAATTTATGTCGTCAGGTATTTTGCGTCGTCAACTTTTGTCACTTTGTTAGTATGGTATTAGTACATTCAAGAATTAAATGGTTGATTTTGTACAAAAACGAGGGAAGTTATAGGTAGCCTTTAAGACTACAAAGTGGCCATGCATATACATGCAAGCGTGCAAATAGAATCCTGAACTCCAAATATGAAATATTCCAATAGATTGGCGATAAATTTCCAGTCGGGTGTGTAGAGGACCATATATGTGTGTTAAATTTTCAAAATATTGAACAAATAAACAAATAAATAAGAATGACGTATTTTTTATTTTACAGATTTAATTTATGCAAACTATATAATAATTATAGAATTGTTAATATCCGACCTAGAAGATGATACCAAAATTGAAAAGGATTCTCATTACATGAAGAACCCATAGTATTACCCCAACTGCAGCGAACATAAAGATAATACTATAAAGATAACGGAAGGTAGAATGGACATTTGCCTACGAACAACGATGTCACTGTAAGCCCGCTGATCGAAAACAAGAAACACATACACTATCAGGATTGAGAGTACACGGTGTTTTACAAGCGGTACAACTTCCAATACGATCGAAGTAACCATAAAATTGATAATCACAAATTTGCTGAAGATGGCATCGATAAGAAGAAAGTACGAGTCGTTCAAAATAAATGAGCTTATCATAAAATGGAAATAGTATCGGCTGCCTCACCACAGCCAATGGGAATTCGGTATCGTTTCTTCTGTTACGTTTAATGGAGTACTCGGGACCTAGAGTAGCTTGGCGAAATGTTATTGTCAACCAAGATCTAAGAATTAGTCAACTCTTACCCTATTTATTGGTAATCAAACAGATTCCCTGTCAATCATGTTTGCTGATTCTTAAACCTCCCATAGAAAGTAAAAAACCATGTAGCCGAATTAACTTAAAAGTAAGGTATTCTGCCATTAGATGAAACTTCCTTTCATTAAACTGCATCCCAGAAGAGTTGGTTAAGACATCAATTAACAGCAGCAATATTTAATAATGCCATTGAAGTGACAGGTGGAAGGGCAATCAATTCGATACGATATGTGTGTCTATTGATACCTTTATCAGACAGGTGGAGTTCTTTAATCAAGACGTATTCTGGGGAAAGAAATATAGATTATTTATTGTTGAATCTTCTACAAAAAAAATGCTACATGATGCGGTTATCTATGACTTGAATATATATATATATTAGATAAAACTAACAAAAAGAAAAAGGAGACGACGTTCATCAACCGAAGAGATCAGTCAATTCACGAATTAGATGGAATACCCAAAATGTCATCCCAATACCGGTGGCAATCATTAAGACGGCACATACACCACCTGCTGTCAATACGCAAGCATGAGCCACCGCACCAAATACCCCCAGGACTGCTGCTGTTTCTTTCAGTATTTGAACATGCTTTGTAAATCTTTTGGTAGCTGCAATGTTACCGTCTTTATTCATTCCCTTCTCTACCACGTTGACTAACCATTGAGCAAGTTCTCTATCGGGTCCATCTTCATTCGTAATATTATGATTCCTCACGATCATCTCCTTATACGATTCCGGCCCATTTTCTCTTATGTCATGTAGCAAAGTTGAGAATTTTCTCAAAATATACAAGAAATTAGCTGGCTTTGCATACATGATTCGGTTAGCTATCTTATCCATTTTAGAATCCAAAACATGCCTGATAATTCTCATTATTACAGGATTGTCATGGTACTTACTATAGAACTTTTCAAAACCAGACCTTGTGTCATTTATGTGACCTAGTAAAGCTTTTTGATACTCCATTGCATTGATACTTCCATCTTTGTCCTCATTATTCAAATAAATCATACATGATTGTATTTCTAGCAAATCCATAATGCGATTCGTAGTTTTATTATAGGGCGAAATGGTTTCATTGCTCGAAACAACCGATAAAGTAGCAATGGATTGGAAAACGAGAAATAAAGAGATAAAGAAAGTTAAGATATTGTAGTTTGCCATTTTAGAAAATATTGTGAGAGATTTTAATTGATAGTTTTACTTTTTGGTTTTATTTTGTGTTGACAAGAAAAAAAATAAGTGAAAATAAAAAAAAAAGAAATATAATAACAATAAGTGAAAGGCAAGAGAGGAAAATGGGAAAAAATTATAAATGCCTATATTCAGAGAGGTAATTTTAGTTTAATTTATATAGAACTTACTTTTAGGGTGTTCATAGAAATGGTGTCATGTTGTGAAATACATTTTTTTTTCCATTTTTCGAACGTCTTGCAATAAATAATGTGTAATTATCTATCCAATTTTATTGTGTCTATCTCTTTAAATTCCTCGATATCAGAAACCCATACCATAGAGAGTAAGTAAGGATGTATTTTTAGTTAACAGGCTAATTAAATGTCACTGACCGAAAGAAACAAAAGATTGAAAAAAGAAATAGTAGTGGCAACGTATAGATGGATACACAGTACGCGCGTATACCTTATCTTGTGTTGTTGAAGTTGCATATAAACACTACAGATTTTTTTATTTAGTAAAGTTATAATATAATTGTTAATTTTAATTCGCTCCTTATTGAGACTATCAACAGCCAACCCACCCCCCGACTCAGAAGGTAGATAACTATCTTGACATAAACTTTCGATAAGGATACTCATTTCTGAGAACCCTTCAGCTAACACGACCACGTGACACGTTCTCTGTAAAATATAAATGGGTACATACTGTAATAGAATCTATACGTTCGTTAAGTGAACACTTTATATAAAATTAGGGGAGGGCAGTCGAGCTTAGGTATGATAGCGCCCGCGTACGTTACGTACACGCCAGGGTCGAGTTCGAGTTAAGCCTAAACCCTAATCCCCACAGTGTCAATGTCGCCCGTGTAACACGATCTTGCATTCCCACAGCCGCCAATGGCAAACAAATAAACAATACGTAATACGGGAACGGAAGTGTAAACGCCGCCTATCCGTACAGTAACCGACGGATCCATTTTCGAACGGAAAACATCAACAAAAATTCAAGAAAAACGAGAAAACGAGAAAAAGAGAGAACGAACGGAGACAAAAAGACAAAAAGACAGAAAGAACAACAAACAAACAAGAAAACAAGAAAACAAGAAAACAAGAAAACAAACAACGCTTTTTTTTAACATACGTACGTAAGCTACGCAGTTGTTAAATCATTATATTACATAAGATACGTGCGTATACACATAGGAATTAACAGAGACGCACCTCCAATAACTCTTGTAACAGATTGGATCAAAAGAATCACCAACGGATCTGATTTACAAAGAACAACAACAAGAAGAGGACATTGCTACAGCAAAAAATTGCAGCGCACATAATAACATTGCGTACGAGTTAAGATAGAAAGAAACGGAACATAAGCAAAACACGATAAGATAAGTTGTTATTCTTTACACTTTTTATTCGACGACGCAAAGAGCAATAAGAAATAACACCGTATATCAATACTATTAATATGACCTCTAATACAACCACTTCTCAGGATAAGTTGAACGAACTTTTGGAAGGCATTAGAATAGAATTCAACAATGTCGCCACTGAGGCAAACACCTATCGGCTACAAAATCAAAAGGACTATGAAATTAAAGTGAATCAACAATTGGCAGAGATGCAACAAATTAGAAATACTGTCTATGAATTGGAATTGACTCATAGAAAACATAAAGATTCGTATCAAGAAGAAATAAATAGATTGAAATTGGAAATTGCCCAAAAGGATCAACAAATCGCAGCTTTAAGTTCCCAACAACAACAACAGCAGCAACATGTCCAACAGCAACAAGCCCAACAACAGCAACTTCAACAACAACAAGCGCAGCAGCAGCAACAAGCACAGCAGCAACAACAGCAACAGCAACAGCAGCAACAAGCTAATGCTGCTAATGCTGCCAATGCTGCATCTCCTCCTGCTGTTGGAAATGCAAATTTTCAACCTCAACAACCAAATGTTCAAGCTAATGGAAACATGACGCTGCATCCGCTCATAAGCGCGTTAGGTTCTCAATTACCTCCAGTATCTGCACCTGTTATTCAACCTGGTTCCACGAGCGCCCAACCGCAAGCACAAGGCCAAATGCAAAATTCTCCAACTGTTGCTCCATTAATCCCATCCGTTCCAACTCAACCATTCCCTAAGGTAGTCCCAGTTGCTAATGCTGCAGCAATGGGTAATGCCACCCCAGCAGCTGTAACTACAGCTACTACAACACCTGCTAATGCTAATGCTGCAACAACTAGTCCAATTGCTTCCTCTACAGTCTCTCAAGCTCCTACTGCAGCTACTACCAATACTACTACTATTGAAAACAATTCCAATACTTTACCAGCTATATCTACTTCAAACCAATTACCTGCAGTTACATTCCCAACAGGTACAAATACAAATGAATTATCACCTACTAATGCTGTGATACCTCCAATTAATGAACAAAAAATCGAAGCCAAACAAGAACAAGAAACAAACGCAGTAGCAGCATCACCAACTACCACTACTATTGCCGCTACTACGACTAAAGATGAGGAAACTACATCACCAATAGAAGATACCAAACCAGTCACAACAACAACAACAACAACCATAGATCAAAATCAACCACAACAATATCTAGTCCCATTCGAACAAAGAGCTAGTCAATTAAAACCAATCCCACCATTCTTATTAAACTTAGACACTCATCAATTCCCATCCAATTTGAAAAAGCAAACTGAAGATTATCACGTCCTTTTCAACCCAGCATTACCACGTACTTTGGACGTCGAATTACATAAATCATTAGACCATTCCTCTGTAGTATGTTGTGTTAAATTTAGTTATGACGGTGAATTCTTAGCTACAGGTTGTAACAAGACCACTCAAGTATATAGAGTATCCACTGGTGAATTAATTGCCAAATTATCTGATGATAACGTTAAATTGGATTCTAATTCCACCTCCACTGATTTATACATCAGATCAGTTTGTTTCTCTCCAGATGGGAAATTCTTAGCTACAGGTGCTGAAGATAAATTAATTAGAATTTGGGATATTCAAGAGGGTAAAATTGTAATGGTCTTAAAGGGTCACGAACAAGATGTTTACTCATTGGATTATTTCCCCGATGGACAAAAATTAGTCTCTGGATCTGGTGATAGAACCGTTAGGATATGGGATTTACGTACAGGTCAATGTTCTTTGACTTTATCCATTGAAGATGGTGTCACTACTGTTGCCGTATCCCCTCATGATGGAAGATTTATCGCTGCTGGTTCTTTAGATCGTGCTGTGAGAGTTTGGGATTCTACCACGGGGTTCCTAGTGGAAAGATTGGATTCTGAAAATGAATTGGGGACTGGTCATCAAGATTCCGTTTATAGTGTTGTCTTCACAAGAGATGGGAATGAAGTCGTTAGTGGGTCCTTAGATAAATCTGTCAAATTATGGAATCTAGGTAATGATGTTAATTCAAATAATAATGGTAATGATTCATCTTCAAATGGTACTAATAATAATAATAATAGTAATAGAGCTAGTAATGGTACTTCTGCTACTTGTGAAGTAACATATGTTGGTCATAAAGATTTCGTCTTATCTGTCACCACGAGTCAAAATGATGAATATATCTTGTCGGGCTCTAAAGATCGTGGTGTATTGTTTTGGGATAAAAAATCCGGTAATCCATTATTGATGTTACAAGGTCATAAAAATTCAGTCATATCTGTAGCTGTAGCGAATGGATATCCATTAGGTCCAAAATACAATGTTTTCGCTACTGGTAGTGGTGATTGCAAGGCAAGAATTTGGAAATATTCAACCATAACATCAGGGGATGTCGACAAAATTAAAGAAGTTGAGAATTAAGCCAAATGCACAAACAGATATGAAAATTTGATGAAGCTGTGAAGCGACCACTTCAGAAGAACAAGAAGAAGAGGCAGAACACTAATTGTACCATTAAAAAAAAAGAAGAAAACAAACAAACAAACAACTCTCTATTGTTTTCACTGTATATTTGTGATTGTGACAATACTATTTCTTTTCTATTATACTATTCGTTCCTTTGAAAGTCTTGTGTATATATAGACTATAAAAAGATATTATAGTATTTTGTTATGAAATGATGCCTATCGATACTTACTATCTATATATATATGTACATTTGGGTAAGTTTGATTTATATAAAGGAAAAAAAAATTATAAAAAAAAGCACTTCAGTACATTATTATAATTATTATACATATTTTTCTTTTCGTCTATCTATTTATTTGGGTAAACCAGTAGAGGAATCAATTAAACATTTATCAGTTGATTGAGGACCAGCACCAACTCTACTCAATATGACTCTTGAAACACCTTTATGTACTTCTTCATCCAGTTCATTATGTTCAGCAAATTTTGGTAATATAGACTCTTGGAAATTCTTCAAGAAATCTTGTAAATCATTTGATGTATATTTGGAGTCCCATCCAGGAACTTGATTAAATGATTTATAAATAAATGGTAATAATTTATTTTCATTTTCTTCTAGATAATATAGTACAGCATTTGGACCTGCGTCAAAAGTATAAGCTACCACACTCTCTCCGTAATATTCATTAATCTTATGACATAATTTAATAATTTTCCTAGAGGTGTCATTCATATAAAAGATTGGTGGGAATGAATCCAAACATGTAGCATGGAAAGAATTAGAATCCTTCATAGTCAATTCTGCAAATGTTGCAAAATCTTTGTTAATAATGGCTTCTTTCATTTGAACAAATCTCTTAGGAACAACAGTTTTCACACGTTCTTGGAAAAGATCAGATGTCTTCACAGTCAATTGCATCCCCATTGTAGAGGAGGTATCCTTTTTCGAGTCACTTACAACCAAGATAATAGCTTTCATTGATGACCAATCGTTCAATTCATTCACCGGGACAGCCATGGAGTCAGAACCATCTTCCAATTGACCCATTTCCCATGCGACAAACCCTCCGAATAATGATCTACAAGCAGATCCAGACCCTTGTCTTGCAATCTTTGATAATTCAGACATTGATTGAGGTAATTGATACAATTTAGCAATAGCCACAACAAAGGCGGCAAACCCAGCAGCTGATGAAGCTAATCCAGCAGCAGTGGGGAAATTATTTTCTGATACAATATGTAATTTCCATTTAGATAAAGTTGGTAATTTCGAATCTTTCAATTCTAATTGATACCTTAAATCACGTAGTGCCTTAAGACAATTGATTGTTCTTTGATTACTCATGGCTGTAATTTCTTCTTTACCATTTAACCATAATGTGTCCTTGGTGAAATCAGGGGATGTAGCGGCTGTAGTTAATGTTCTTAAATCATCTTGTGATAAAGTAACTGAAATGGAGGAATTCGTAGGTAAATTTAATTGTGTATCTCTTTTCCCCCAATATTTCAAAGTCTATATTCGTTCCTGTTAGTACATACGTTTGTGAGATGGAAAGAAAGGTATATATCTTGTGCATCTATACATACTGCTATGTTAACTGGAGCTGTGGTGGATGCGATGTAAATAGCCATGTTCTTACTTTTGTTGTATTTAGATTTTTTTGCTGGATATATATTTAATGGGACAGTTCGTGATATCCAATGATTCAATTTGGTTCTATGCCCTTTTTATATATATTAGTTGTTGTTGATTAAGAAAGAATTTTTATGTGGGATGTATCGGCATAATCGTTTATAGTCGATTTTAATACATAGAAAACGTCAAAAAACCGTTGATGTAGTAGGAATCTCAGAGGTGGCGGCAACAAATAAGCAAAAGAGGGAAGAAAAAAAGAAGAGAAAGGTATCGTCGAGATGTTGATGCTTGGTCTGTATACCAGACCTGTGACAAGGAGAATAACAATAATATCCTCGAGGACTCTGCTATTTCCAAGAAGTTTCTCGACAAGAACAGTGCTGCAAAAAAACAAGGCAGTCTCTATAGCATTCCAATGCCGGAGCCGTCGAAGTCAAAGTACAATTGTGAACCCTAATGACAATAAAAAGGCTGGACCTTCAAGTTTCGTGGGTAAGGATTCTAAAAGTCCTACATTTACAAAGGAGGAATTAGAAAATGCACAAATTGAAAGACTTAAAGGATTAGGTCCCTTAATTTCAAGATTACCAACGAATGTAATCCCATATGCTGAATTGATGAGATTAGAGAAACCAGTTGGAACATGGCTGTTATACATTCCATGTACATGGTCAATCTTAATAGCAGCAATGCAAACAACAGCAACCTTATCACATACTTTATGGATGCTATCATTATTCGGAATTGGTGCATTAGTAATGAGAGGAGCCGGTTGTACCATCAATGATCTCTTTGATAGGAACTTGGATGATAAAGTCATCAGATCTGTTCAAAGACCAATTGCCTCTGGAAGAGTCACTCCTGCACAGGGAAGTTTATTTCTTGCTGGTCAAACTTTAGTTGGGATGGGTATATTGGCTCAATTACCTGCTCAATGTTGGTGGCTAGGATTAGCTTCATTACCAATTGTTTTTACATATCCTTTGTTTAAAAGATTCACTTATTATCCACAAATAGCATTGAGTTCATGTTTCACTTGGGGCGCTCTCTTGGGGTTCCCCGCAATGGGGAATATGGATTGGTATACTATGATTCCCTTGTATATGGGGAGTTTCCTTTGGTGTATGGTTTATGATACAATTTATGCTCATCAAGATAAAAAATTTGATGTGAAAGCAGGGATTAAATCCACCGCGTTAGCTTGGGGTAAAAATACGAAGAAGATATCATATGCTCTAGTTACCAGTCAATTTAGTCTTTTAACTCTTGCTGCATTGAATAGTGGAGTTATGCTTGGACCTGGATTCATAGGTGGTCTTTCAATTTTCGCATATAGGGTGTTTACAATGGTTAAGAATGTGGATTTAGATTCTCCTGCTGATTGTTGGAAAGCATTCACTGGTAACATCAATAGTGGGTTATATTTTTCATATGCCCTTTTTTTGATTATTTATTAAGATTACTTGGAATATTATGATATTATTTATGGTCTAAACTAAATCTAACGTTATTTATCACTTTACCAATTAGAATGTTTATATATATATATATATATTGCTTAATATTTACATGACGATTCGTACCATTTTCGAAAATAACAACTTGCTTTTTTTACAGGATATCGTTTTTCTTAGTCTTGTTTTTATGTAAAAGGTTCTTAACTATTTTCCTTGCGGCAATGTCCTTATGTTTAGAATGGAAGGTAGATGAATTTCCAACACTGGACCTGACTATTGAATCGAATATTTTCACTCTCATTTCTTCAGATTCTTGTTCTTTCTGGGAAGATTTGTTCTTGCTTACAGATGCATCAGTAGTATCTGACAACCCTGGTTGGAACATATCATCTATAATGCGACCATCTGATTTCAATACAGAACCATTTCTAGAGACGATATAAAATTTATTCCAAGGGTACCTTAAATCGGGACTCTTATCTACTAAAAAGAAANCAAAAGTTGACTTATCATCAATTCCTTGTTTACCTTCTCCAGTAAAAATTTTACCATTACCCTTACTTTTGACTATTTGACCCACCGGTTTCATTGTCGTGATAGATCTTCCAAGGATTGGTGAAGTTCTGGTAATTTGATAATGTGGTAATGTAGATATTTTCAAATTGGGAGGTATATAAACGATATTAGTGACCATTCTTGATGATAGATATAATGATGCAAGGGATAACCCTATGGGCATTATAGCCATGGTCATGGGACCGTATGTCTTTATTAAAAACAGAATAGATTTCTTTTCCTGGGCATCAGCATCTCTGTAATAGACTTTGGCTGTGTTCCATGAAGTGTTGAAAAATGTGCAACCATAGGTGAGAAAGACTAATGATAATGAAATGGAACCGAATTTCACAATGAATGGTTTCTTGTATGAGTAAATTGTTTGAGGTACACCCTTGGAGAGTAAATCAATTATTCGTCTTGAAAACATTCTGTTTTAAAAAACAGGTTGTTTTATGTATCAATGGGGGAATGGCCGATCTCCTTATTTCTCTAATTCCAATACTTACTCACATACTTAATCAGTCAAGTCTGTATCGATTGCTCCATTTATGTGTTGTTAACCTAATCTAATCGTCATATATTATTTGCTTGGACCGCCCTTGTGATCCCTCCCATGCGGTTTCTATTTCTATGGTTAAAGTTCTTGCATATATACACATGTGTTGATAATAGACAAATTTCAGTTGGATTGTCTTCTTTTCTAAAGAGTTTAGTCTAATGTATGTTACTACTACTATTCTTTTACATTTCTCTATCTAATGCAAGATTACATTGGTAGTATATTTACGTACCATACAGAAGTAATTATATTAAGTACTAGCGACAGCAAGAATAAAGCTTATTGAATCCATTGCTTCTAGTTGATTGCCATTTGTTACGATATATATATCAGTTTCTTAGATGTGATATGTCAATGAATTGTGCTCTTGAGTAAATTCAAATGTAAGGGTTTGTATAGAAGGATAGATATAGCTGTATGTTTACCCATAGTGTTTGTGGCCCTCTTCTTGGTAATTGGCTGATTTCCTTGGTCCTAGTTTTTATACAAATCTCCACCATGGAATACCCAGATTCAACGCTCCAAAGAAATATAGAGATATATAGATGTTTGTTTGTCATAATATGGAATGTTATAGGCATATGGTATGCTTTGCTGACTGCTCAACTGGGAATATAATGAATATTCCCGTCAGATAGGTTGAGTATATATGTACGTAGATTGCGTTCACCTCTTTTGCTTGATAGATACGGGGCACTTGATACTATACTCATAATATCTCACATTGAATAAGAAGCAAGTAATTAACTTAACGTTACTTTGATTATATAGTACAATAATGTTTCAGTTTAGGATCAAATAAAGACAGAAGCATGAAATCTTAAAGTACACGTTGCGGAAGAATTATCAGTGCAATAAAGTCAGTACATCGATATATTATGGAACCTACTTACGTATACTATATATATATATATATAGCCCAATAGTAAACCAATATCATTCATTTCGTTACAACTGTTATATGTTATATAATGTATATATAATGTATACATATTATATTGCATAGCTTGTTTGACCATTCGGGTTGAAAAAAGTATACGCAAACGTTATTAACAGTACATGCACATGTATGGATACAGATCCTAAAGCAAGAGAATAAGTATACCAGCAAGATAGTACTACAATAAAGATTCATAGTGGACCCCCAATTACTTACTTTTGTTAACAAAATAGCCACAACTTCCCTACCTACTTCCTCCCTCCTATACTATCAACTAAGAACCATGGACGGCTCATCGGATCCAAGATTCCGCAATGACATAGCATCTACACCTCCAATGAACGCCATTCAAGAGGAAGAATCACCAATGTCTAGTGAACCTAGATTGTTCACACAGATAGATGATACAAATATATTGAATAGAAATGGCAGCAATAGACAAAGTTCTACATTCCCGGTCTTAAATAGTTCCAATTTAGAACTAGCAGCAACAGAATATAATAATGCCAATAATAATATCAATGGCCAAGTACCATTATCTCAAACAAGACCTATCTTTGCATCACCTCCTTCATTATTATCGCGCCCTAATTCTGCATTTTATTCCAATGGTGATGGCAATAATTCAAGTTCAAGTATCATCTATAATCCATCCTTTACATTTGGTGAAAATGTTCCGCCAAAAATCCAACAACAGCAACAACCACATAGTGGTACACCTCCCACTAGTAAAAATAGCACTAATAGTCGTCACGATCGTCATCATAGGCGACAATCTCTGAAATATATTCCTGGAAATAAGTTACCAACAGCTCCACCATTGACAAGATCCAAATCACCTACCAGATTAACACCTTCAGATGTCATATCACCTTCTAAAAGATCTTCATTAATTTTAGACTCTCCATTCGATTTCACTTCAACTTCATCGTTGGCTCCACAATTGCCACAACAGAATCAAACATCAAGAGCATCCTTCCGTAAAGGTCATCGTTACAAACATTCTTCTGTATCCATGAATTTCTTCCAAGAACCTGAAGTGAAAATACCATTAAATATTGCCAAATCATTACCAATCCCAAATTTTAAAGATCTTTTGAAAAATTTACCATGGCCTAAATCACATTTCCAATTATTAATAACAAGTTTACAAATGATTTCATGTATTGTAACATTCCAAATAGGTCATTCCAAATCTTGGAATAATTTTATTACTTTATCACATTTTATAACTTATGATATCCTAGGTTCTTTAGTCATTATATTCGTCGAAAGTTTGTCTCAATTCGAAGTTTGGTCCACTGGTACAATAACTTTCCCCTTTGGTTTAAACAGAATGGATGTCCTATTAAGTTTCGCACTTGCCGTTTCATTATGTTTTGTTGGTTTAGATCTTTTATTCCATATCTTAGAAGAATTCATCGCCATATTTGTTGAGGCTACATCAGATATCAATAATCTAGGGCAACAACATGATGAAATTGCATCACAAATACCTCATTCTCATCATTCTTCAATTGATCAATTATCACTCTCTGGAGAACATTTGAAACTTTGGTATCTAATACTCTCCATCAACTTATTCCTAGCAACGTTATCGTTATATAAAATATTTTACGCTAATAAGAATAGTAAATTGAAAACTAAAAATCCAGTGATAACAATAACCTACACATTATATTTGTTAATGTATCCCTTATTAGTAATTAATTCATTTTTATTTACCATTTCTGATTTTTTGGCAACTTTTTCAATTGCAATTTTCATCTTAATTCATGGTTTAACTATCGCAGAATGGACTTCAACAATTTTATTAATGGGATTTTCAACTACTACTTTATCAGGTTTATCTCTTTTACATGTAGAAGATACTAAAATTGAAACGAAAAAACAACAAGTAAGACAAAGATCACGTAGTACCCTCCCGATTGCTGTTTTAAATTCCAACAAATCATCAATAACTTCACATAATGATGGGATGCTTACATTCACATTTTTAAATTCGATATTTAAATGGGGGAAAAATTCACAATATCTTAATAAACATCCAAGCGCTATAAAATCATTAATTAAGGAACAAATTGAAAATTTACCTGAATTTAAATCAAGATGTCATCTTGATTATAAAAATTTGAATATTATTAAAGTTAATTTTAACCTTTATGTCGTATTGATTAAATTATTGTTGAAAGGTGGATCAAATGATGATGAATTATTGTTGAGAATAGCTATTGATAAATGTATAAGAAGAAATTTAGAATCTGTTGAAACAACTATAGAAATTGATAGAGTATAGTGTGCAAGGAGCTACACGAATACATGTTTTGGGTATGATGATGAAAAAGTGAATTGGAAATCTAAAAAAAAAAGATATGCAATTATGTATATGTATATATTATAGAGATGGATAAAGAAAAATACGAAAATACAAAAGTAAATTTTTTTTACAAAGTTTTCTCTTTTAATAGTTGTAAGCATTCTTTGTATGTTGCTTCTTCATCGTCTGTCACTTGTAAGAAAGAATCAATGACGCTATTTTTTCCTTCTTGTTCACTGTCAGCTTCGTTATCTTCTTTACCCCATATCTTCGGAGTGAACCCATTGACATCCCTTGCCACATCATCGTCAATTTGTTGTGACCAAAAGGTTCTTTCACCCTTACCGACCAACATATTGTAGGCGTTACCATTAGATCTAGCTCTTGCGGTTCTACCAGAACGATGAACATATTGTTGAGAGGAGAGTGGTAAATCATAATTAATAACGTCAGTAATATTATTAATATCAATACCTCTTGACATTAAATCTGTAGTAATTAATATCTTTGCATGCAACATAGAAGAATCTTCAAATGGTTTAGAAAATTCCGTTACTAATTTTCTATTATCAGCTTTGGAATTGTTAGAATTAATTGAATTTATTTGATAATTAGATTCATTCAAATTGCTGGTTTTGTTTATCATTATTTTTAATAAAGTTGCTAATCTTAACGAACTTTCATTTGATTTGACGAATACTAGTATTCTAGAGCCTTGCATTTGTTGATCTTCATATTGTTTTAATAATAATTTTAATAAATATAATGGTTTAAATAAACTTTTTGCCGTTGGAATATTAATAATATATTCTTGTAAGGTACTTGGTAAATGATATAATTTGACAGAATCCATGACAAACAATTTTGGTTTAAATAATTTCAAATCATGTAATTTTTGAGTATTAGTGGTTAAAGTGGCACTGAAGATCATTTTTATAATATTTCCTGGCATTTGATCCGTTGACATTGAAATTTCATCACCCGGTATTTGATATATTGGAGTTTTATCAATGGTTAACTTTTTCATTAGTTCATTACACCAATTTTGGAAAGATTGATTTAATAATCTATCAGCCTCATCTAATACTAACATTTTCAAATTTTTCAAATTGAATGAATTCATATTTAAATGATCTACTAATCTTCCTGGGGTTGTTATTAAAATATCTGGTTCATTTGTTTGTAATTTTATATGTTCCTCTTTTAAAGAATTTTCTAATTTGGACATGGTTATTATTAATCCTGTACCTTGAGATAATTTACTCAATGTGTCATAAACTTGATGGATCAATAATTTTGTTGGAACAATGATTAATGCACGAAGTTTATTAACTTTACGTTTGGATAAAGTTTGAATGATTGGTATAGAATATGCTAAAGTTTTACCCGATCCAGTAGATGCATTCACTAGGATATCCCCGACTCTTCTTGTGAAATGTTTTTTTGTTGTTTTCAATGAGAAATTTAAAGTTGGTAATATGGTGTCTAATAAGATAGTTTGAATGGGGAAAGTTTCATGAGAGAAATATTTTTCAATATTTTGTAATAATTTAGGCTCTAATTGATTTGCGTATGATTGGTAAGGTTTGATCATTGTTGAATCATAATGGATCTTAGTAGTATGGGTCCATGCAATTGATTTATGTTCATTTGATGTTGCTTTCATTAATTGTGAATTTCTGACAATAGCAGGTTGAGGAATATTTTCCAAATCATGAACATTTTCCATGGATACATCTGTTTTTGAATCTTCATTTGTAATACTATCAGTAGTTTCATTTATTCGTTTCAATTTCTCTTGTAATGAAAGAGTTTGTTGGAATCTTGATAACACAGAGTTATGTTTTGAGTTTTCTTCATGAGATTCTTCATTATTCGTGTTATCGTCAGCACTCTGCATTTCAATGTCTGAATCTTCATCTCCTTCTTGTTCTTCTGCAGGAGAAACTATTATATCTTTTTCATCTTGTTCTTGTTCCTGCTCTTCTTCATCAGCACTTTCACTTTCACTTTCACTTTCTCTATCACTTTCACTTTCACTTTCACTTTCTCTATCACTTTCACTTTCTCTATCACTTTCACTTTCACTTTCACTTTCACTCTCATTATCGCTCTCAATTGGGTTTTTTCTTTTCAACGGTATAATAGGTTTATGTTTATCATTAGTGGTAATGGCAGTCTGTTGTTGGTCATTGTTGTCATCATCTTGAATAGTTTCTTCAATGATTTTATTTGGATCAAATCTAACGGCGAACATTGCTATATGATTGGTGTCACTGGAAAGGCACTTTATTATTTACAACTGATAGTATACCGATGTCAAATACTATATTATAACTGTCCTATATATGATATTGGTACATCTCCTCTCATCTCATCTCATCTAATCTCATCTCATCTCTTTTGTGTTTTATTTGGTTTTATTTTTGTCAAAATATTTTTGAAAAATTTTCCAGTCTTAGGGTCAAACACCCCAGGTTAGGTTTGTTTGTACTAACCCTATATTACCAAGTTGTGGCCTACCCTTCTGTGTATTTCTGGAAAATTCAAAGTGATCGGATAGATAGATACAGATAGCTATAGCTAGTTGGTTGGTTGGTTGGTTGGTTGGTATACCATGACTATATGTGTTTGTGTCTTCTCTGTTGACTTTGTAGATACGTATACTGTTGCTGTACCCCATTACAAGATGAAATGTGCATTACGATTATTATCCCGATCAGCATGGAAGGGCCCAAACATTGTACCACTACCCATTAAAGAGGCCATGAGCAATGGGACACCCATTAGAACCAATGCAAGATCAGCAACGATATTACCACAATTTGTTGGATTGAAATTTCAAATACATAATGGGAAGGAATATGTGCCCCTGGAGGTCACTGTAGATATGGTAGGGAGGAAACTAGGTGAATTTGCTCCCACGAGGAAAAGGTTTAGTTACACCCAGACTAAATTGAAGTAAAGAAGGAATATAAGTATATCTCCTGCATCCCCTGTATATACATTATTAGAAATCTGCCATATATATTTAGTATTAGTATTTAGTATGACTATTGCCATAACTATTATTATTCATATCAGCACTCGTTCGTTATACATCTCCAAAGTATATATAATTACTCTAATCTATGTACGTATATAATATATATAAAGTTGGTCTCCCCCGAAAGAAATACAAATACAAATACAAATAGAGGAAGAGCGTAACTTGAAGATTCTGCACAAGTATATTTAGTAAAGGATCAAACACAGCATATCTAGAAACGCGTATCTACAAGATAGCATCTAACGATATAATCTTCTAACAAAACAGTCCATACAGAAGATCAATCGATCCAAAGCCAAAACGAAAGCGAAAACGAAAACGAAAACGAAAACGAAAAATGCTTCCCTTTCTAAAGAGTAGGACAACTAATTCATTCCAACTTCTTAGGAGTTTACCATATTCATATTCATGTACACCTCCGTCCCAATTAATAAAGAAGGCATCATCTCAGTATTCATCTTCATTGATATCATTATCACGATATAACAGGACACAAGTTTCCCAATTCTCGACTACATCCATAGTACAAGCCACATTAAATCAAATTAAAAGAGGATCAGGACCACCAAGACGTAAGAAACAAACCACAGCACCAGCATTAGATCATTGCCCCTTTAAGAAAGGTATTGTATTAAAAGTGATGATTTTGAAACCAAAGAAACCCAATTCTGCTCAAAGGAAAGCTTGTAGAGTAAGATTATCTAATGGGAATGTCATATCTGCTTATATTCCCGGTGAAGGTCATAATGCTCAAGAACATAGTATTGTATATGTTAGAGGTGGAAGATGTCAAGATTTACCAGGTGTTAAATATCATCTAGTTAGAGGTGTGGGGGATTTGAGTGGTGTCGTTAACAGAGTCACTTCAAGATCTAAATATGGTGTTAAAAAACCTACCAAGGCCAATGCAGCAGCCTGAACCCCATGTACATATAGTTTACTGTAAATAAAGATATTCATGATAATTAAAGAAATAAAAATTACTATTAATATTGTTATAGTTTTTTATATTAAAAATTTTATTATAATTACTTAAAATAATTTATACAAAAGAAAAATTGTTCATTAATTTAGTTATTATCATACCAGGGGGTCTAGTTAGTTGGAAGCATAACACCATGATTATCCTTGTCATTTGTATGCCAAGAATCTTCACCACTCTTTTCAGTAAACAAAACGACAGTCTTACCACCCTTTTGGAATGCACGACCAACATGTCTACTATCATCAAAGACCGTATATCCAATTCTACCTAATTCTTTATCACATTTTCTCAATATTTCTGGAATATGAGTAGTTTTAGAAAGTTCTTTACCAAAACCTGATGTATCGACTAAATTTTTCTTTTCATCGAAAGTTAAAGTACCTAATGCTCTTGGTAATAATTGTTCGTATGTTTTAAATTCTTTTAGATCGTTCTTTGTCATTCTTTAAATTTGTTATTATTGGGTTGTTTTATTATAATTTATAATGGTTTATAATGGTTTATTATAATTGAAGAAAATAACTACAAGGTTAGAACAAGATTAAGTTAAGTATTTTGGATAGATATTCTCCCCCCTTTATATGTGAAAAAAAAAATATTATTACATACTGATCATACGCTCGACAGTGAATCATTCTGTGACATATTTCACCTCCCTCTTTCCCTCCCTCCCTCGCTCCCTTCCTTCCTCGAGTCGAGGAAACAAGATATGTCTTTACGTCGCCGGTATACAGATGAGATATTTTTGATTAACAAATCTGGGGAACGGGAACGTACGTACGTACACTGTGCATAAGGGATAACTATAGATAGACAGATCAAAGGAATAAGTAAATAAGGGGGGGCCGGATATTACTATCATATTAATATTATATTAATATTATATTATTATTATATTATTATTATATTATTATTATATTATTATTATTATAGTCAGAAGTATAGTCAATATCCGGAGGGTAAGCCTC
>NC_016489.1:509650-511933 GCF_000227115.2 Naumovozyma dairenensis CBS 421 | reverse complement strand
GGTATCTGTGAAAATACCACGGATAAAATTCATTTTTAGGGCTGTCTTTCCTCCACAAATGCTTTCTCAGGACTTCGTTTACTTACCCTCTACAACAAGCACCCCCATTTACTTCAACCCTATAGACCACGTCTTTCGAATATCAATCAATCGATCAATATATTATATTATGTTATGATATGTTATGTTATGTTATGTTATGTTATGTTATTACTGTAGCTATTATTATCATCAACAACAAGAGTGTCATTACAAAGAGCCATCGTTGCTCCCAGCTGCCAGTCTTATTATACACAAATATATGAGAATCCACTCCCCTACAACCGAGCTACACACACGTATACTTCCTCTTTTTTATGATATGATACTTCTAATAACATTCGGATGCCTGTTAGCCCTGGTTTCATCATTGGCTTGTATCAACAGATACTTTTCATTCAAATTACATAAAAATACATTCCCATTCACTCTATTAGTGTTGACAATTAATATGTTGGTCCTTTTAATCACTGCATACCTTTTACCATTCGATATATATCACGCTACAATAATGAAAACCAAATTATCAAATAATCATACATCTAATAATATCATCCCTCCAATAAACGATACAACAGCAACAGCAACAACTACAACTACAACTACAACTACAACCGCATTATACAAAAGATCATCCCTTCCCACTTTTGGAGAAACATTTCAAGATTATAAACCAATCTTGAAAATGACATGGCAATTCATTTATTGGATTCAATTCTTTCTTTGTTGGTTCATTATCCCTGTATTAATGTCTTTCATCTCTTTAAAATATTCTATACAACATCATCAAATCAAGAAGAGAATTACAATGGCCATCTATCAAAATTTAAAATTCTATCTTCTATGTCTCCTAGGAATAATCATTGGAATCATTTATCTTATCTCTACCACGGGTCATAACATCAAAGATTTTAAACCTTTAATCATATCATTGACTCATTTATATTCTTTGAGTTATATGTTAATCCTTTTATCTACAGGTTTAATCTTAACACCAAAAACTTTATTGAATTCAGCTTTATCAAATATATCATTCTTCTCCTTTTCTTCTTCATTCGCTTCAATAAAGGAATCTGAAAATAATAAATTGTTTGTGGAATTAAGTAAGACAAATGATGATTTAAATGATTCCAAATTGAATCTATTAGATAATGCTAAATTGATTATATCAACTAATGAAGACCCTGAGGGAAATGACATTATCTTTAATCAATTATTAAATGAATGTAAATTTGAAATTCAAGGGAAACTAGCTTTATTAAATTTATCAAATGAAATTATTATAAATAATAATAATAATAATAATAATAATCCCAACTCTCAAAATACTACATCATCTCCAATAAAAACTTTGAATAAATTGAATAGTAACTATAATAAATTCATTGGCAATTATTATAATTATATTTATAATCAATTGAAATCAAATGAAATTATCCATACTTTAGCAACTAACCCCAATATTAATAATAATAATAATAATAACACCTCCACACTGACAAAAAATATGAAAATTAAACTTTCTCAATCTATTAAAACTTTAATGCTTCTAATCATCGGTGTAACATCCATGTGTTTATCAATTTTAATAATCTTATTAGAAATTTTACCAGAAAAATTCCATACTTTCATATTCCAAAGAGCCATAAATGGCGCATGGTATAATTTAATATTAAATTTAATCATCTTACAATATAATACTTTAACATCACTATATGCCATGAGTAAATTCAAATTTAATAACTTCCATTTGATTTCTAATGGGAAAAGTAATCCATTAAATTCATTATATTATTCATTATATTCAAGTAGATTATTATTCCCATTATGTTTCAATTTTATGATCTTAATCCCACATAAAAAAGAAATAAATACTCATCATAATAATGATGATGATATCGGAAGATACGAAACAGGGTTTGAAATCGCATTATTTAATGATTTATCCATTATACCATTAATCAAATTCTTAAACAATTATTTACCAATGATTTTCATGATATTAATCCCATTAAGTTATAAATTTGATCTAAAGAGGAAAATATTATTAAAAATATTAGGTGAAGAATATTATTATCAATTCTTTGGAATGATGTTATATGAACCAACGGCAACAACAGAAATGAATTTAAATAATTACAATCAAGAGAATAATAGTAATAATAATGATCCATTTACTTTTAATAATAATAATCAATACACCAGCAACAGATCAAGAATTGATGACGACTATGAATATTCTTT
>NC_016489.1:477474-509635 GCF_000227115.2 Naumovozyma dairenensis CBS 421 | reverse complement strand
AAGACATCATAAATACAACATATTATCATCATCATCTCCATCTTCTTCATCGTCAATACCTGGCAACAACAACTACAACAACACCCGAATTGATAATAATAATAATAATAATAATAATAATAATAATAATAATAATTTCGATCTTGGATCTAGAAACAACCATGGATCTTATGTATGAGTGGAAGAAAATAGAATTTATTAGATACACACACATACAAACATACATACATACATAGAGACACACATAAACAAATAACGAAATAAATAGATACATTGATATATGGATATACGATGACGGCATAATATAATCAACTTTTAATTACGTAGTGACACTTCACTAATAATAAGTAAGGAAAAAATAATTGCATGCATCCTCTCGTGGTTGCATGGATTAAGAAAGAAATAAGTTATTATTATTATTATTATTGTGTTACTATTAAAAAAGGAATAAGGGTAAGGTAAAAATAAAAGAAAAAAAAAGACGTACGAGTATATAATAAGTTTTTTGTACAGTACGGGTGATGATAGAAATAAATGATTGAAGGAGCTTGGAGAATGATGATGAAGACAGAAAAGAAGATTATTTTGAACTAATGAGTGCATTTTTGTTTATATTTGTTTTTATTTATCGGTAATTTTTTTATCTTTTAATTTCTTAGTTAGTTATGGAATAATTGCTACCCGTACTATTGCTTGGAGCGAGCGATACTCTATTCATCATTGAAAATTAAATCAACTGGATCATGAAATTTATATTTCTTCTTGGTCACAAATACATCAGTTAATGCATCATCATCAACAAACCATGAAACACGACCTGCAGCTCCTTCATTGACAATACTACTTGGTAATCCTTTCTCTGGTCTTTCCATAATTGTTTTAATTACTGGAGCCTTCACGGCACCTTCCACAACAAAGGTAACTCTATGTGAATGACAAATTACAGGTATAGTTAAAGATATTCTATTTGATGGACCACTTGGAGCATTTTCCACTGGTACTACCCAAGCTAATTTTTCACGTAAATTATCTTGGAAATTAGGGAATAATGATGCAATATGACCATCAGGTGCACAACCCAATAGGAATAAATCAAACATTGGTAATTTAACAGAATCTCTTCCAGCAAACCCCTTAATTAATATTTTTTCATAATTATCTGCACATTCTTGTGGATCATCAATTAATGATTCATCTATGTGATAAACGTTTGGTTTACCATATTTTTCAGTATCAATTAAATCCAAAATTTTCCTCTTTGCTTGACCATAATTACTTTCATTAGAATCGAATGGAACTAATCTTTCATCTGCAAAATAAATATCCCATTTATTCCAATGAACATCTTCTCTTTTCAATAAACCTTCATGTAATACTTGAATCAATGACCCTCCAGAAAGGGCAATCTTGAACCTTCTTTCCTTTTTCCTACTATTCTTCTTAGAACTACTATTATTACTGTTACTCCCACCATTATTAATTGTATTGGAAGATGCTACACTTTTCACAGATGGAACTCTACCTACTTCTTTAACAGAATCGGTAGTATTTCCTGTTGATGATGGAACATTTAAATTGACATTAGATTGTTTCCTTTCTTTAATTTTTTCAGTTAAGGCAACGTTTTGTGCATGTACAACATAATCTGCTACAGCTTCCGCTACACCTGAGAATTCATGGAATGCAAATATTTTAGGAACTGTGGTTGTCATTTTTGTCTTTCTTTCTGGCTTATAAATGTATATATATATATCACAGGAATCACTCACTTGCTTGCGTGCTTGTAATTTATTTATTTACTCTAGCAGTTACTTTGAACGCGGTTTGTTTCCCCTGTCTTGAATGTATGTATACTTTTCGGTAACTGAATGTCAGATATGCTATCTATCTTTGTCAGTCACGTATATTTTCGCTTCAGTCTATGATGTTGCTTTAATATCAATTGCTTTGCCTTGCTTTGCCTTTCTTTGTTTGCTCCACTAGACAGGATAGGAATAGGAATAGGATTAGATTTACAACCTAAGCGTTGTTACGTACAATAAAATAACGTTATTATAGTTTACCTTTACGTACGTACGTACCTTTTTTTTCTTTCCAAACCGACTTCTTAGTAGTTTAAATGCTATATACGTATAGTATAGTATAATATGGTATAATAAGGTATCGGGTGGTGAGTTTTGCTGTGGGGTTAGGGTGCTGCACGTGATCTTGGGATTAACTTATATACAGCATAGCTATTGGGGACTGTATATACTTGATGTTGTGAAACATATCTTTGAGGTGTTTAAACTAGCTATAGTTTTCACTGAAATACTCACTATTTACTTGTATTTTTTATTTGCCTTTCATTTGCTTCCATTTCGCTAGCAATTACGTGAATATTTGTAAACCAGTCTCTAATTTCGTATACATCTCTTCTAATTCACCCTCCAGCGTACTCAAAACTGTTATGGCTCCACCTGCTCCCAGTTGCCATGTTTTCCCATTGTTGTACGAATACATACATCGAATATTTACAGACCAATCACCATTACCATTCACTGACCAATACCCTGAAATACCACTATATATTCCACGATTACTACTATAAATATCCTTGTTCAAGCCCTTCTCAATATCTTCTTGTAATAATTCTACCGTAATCTTCTTAGGTGCCCCAGTCATCGATCCTGGAGGCAATGAATGCTTTAAGATATCTATCCCTGAATATTTGCTCTCATTAAGACCATAAGCTTTGATAACACTTACCAACTGATAAACAGTAGCATATTCTTCAACAGACATAAATTCCTCCACCCTAACATCAGGCAATAGTTCATAGAGATCATTACGAATCAGGTCTAAAATCATCAAATTCTCCCCAAATTCTTTTGGTGTCTTCAATATAGATGTGGCTTTCTCTAATGTCATATCTTCGGTTTTCTTAACAGTACCTTTAATTGGACGTAATTCACACGTATCTTTATTCCATTTAAGAAATCTTTCAGGTGATGTGCTTAATAATACCACTGGATTTTTATCATCAATAATATCTTGAAATTGGAAAAAGTTAGAAAATGGTGCTGGATTTCGTTGAATTAAAGTTTGAAATATCCTCCATGGAGATATCCATTCTGAAGGTATCACTTTCGTTTGTGTAGTTAAACATATTTCATATGAATCGCCCTTATGCATATATTCTTGACACTTATTAAACGCTGTTGTATAATCTTTCTTCTCAGGCATCATAATTTCATAATTTATATCCTTCGGTAATTCCCTTTCCCAGGGCAATATCGTATTTTGTACCTCGTCAAGGGAATGTTCCTTATCTAACAAGGCAGTTATGTTATGAGGGAAATTATCTTTCAAAGAGATTGTATATAGTTCCCCTGTTTCATGATTTATTAAAATAGTATTTTCAATAAATACCAATTTAGCATCGGGTTTAAGGGTAAGATCAACAGTTTCGTCACATTTGTTATTTTTCACAAAGGAACCCATTTCATATCCTAATATACCAACCAAACCTCCTATGAAAGGTAAATCCATTCGAGCGGTTGGAATCAGATGTGATTTCATAAATTCCCCTATTGTCGTCCAAAATTGTGATTTATCCTCTGAAATTACATCTATACCTTGTACCTTCTCATTTTTTAATTCTTGATGAAGTCGTTCCTGCATGATTTTTGAAGTAACATATTTATCTTGCCACTTGTGAATGGTTGTTTTATTCAGATCATTATAATGAGTAAATACTTTTGAATTCTCGTTGGGAAGGGCAATTATAGACCATTCTCCTCTATTCTTAGATACAGAAGAAGATGCCATAATGAATTTATGATCACGTATTTTATCACATAATTTAAATGTAAATTGAGGATCCTTTGTAACATTATACTGGTTCATTGTGATTAAATCTTCTTCTTCTTCTTCCTTGCTCTGTATGATGGATTTCTTATCGTAAATGGTACTTCTATCAATTTTCTTCTCTAGAGCTTTGAACATTGATTTCGATGCCAATTCAGGATTAGATTGTGATGCCCATTTAGATTCGTTTCTCCAGTTGGTCCTTCCCAAGGTTTTATTATTCTTAATAGCAAGTGATAGGAAATTACTTATTAAGAATTCTCCAAATTCCGAACTACATGATTCAGGATGATATTGAACACCATACCAAGGTTTATCTTTAATTCGTGCAGCCATCAAAAGTTCCCCATTTTCATCAGTAGTAGTTGCCAATGGGACAATTTGAGGCGTTATATTTGTGACATGCAAAGAATGATATCTAGTCGATTTGAAATGAGATGGGATGCCCTTGAAGAGTTCATCATTATCGGATTTGATCGTGATAGGATATACTTGCCCATGTTTTATCGTCTTTAATTCCTCAATTTTAGCACCATGATAAAAACACAACGCTTGGAAACCTAAACATACGCCCAAGATGGGGACATCTTGTAATTCGTCACAAAATAATGAAGATATTACACCTATATCGTTTGTTCCATTGATTGGATTTCCAGGGCCCGGTCCCACCACAATAGCGTCGAAAATTTTTGCATACTGAATCAATTCTTGTTTCGTTGTGATGGTATCATTATGAATGGTTATAATTTTAATGGAAGTATTATCTCCGATATTTTGCTGTTCAATTAGTCTTACTAGATTATATGTGAAGGAGTCATATGAATCAATAAATAATACATGCAATGTCTCTCTCATGTCTTCTAGATTTCAGATTTTTTTTCCTTTCTTGAAATATATTAACCTTATGATTTAATGGTATGTAGGGATCAATAGTTGCAGTGGGGTTCTTCTCAGTTACCTCCTTATAAGGGTCTATTTGTTTGCTGCTTTAATTAACTTTACTTTACTCTTAGTTCTTTAGATATGAAGATTCTCTACGACCCGTGATATAAGCCGTATATAAACTAGACATACTGACGATAGTGACCGAACGTGATAAAGTACTGAGCATTCATCCTCTGTTAAAAACAACAGAAGGTGGTCATATATGATATGAGCTCGAGCGTAACTAGTCTCTAACGAAATCGAAACTAGAACATATAAACAATGATAGAAGTGTTGGTAAACGATCGTCTAGGAAAGAAGCTAAAAGTTAAATGTTTGACAGAAGATACGATCGGAGATTTCAAGAAAGTGTTATCCTTACAGCTAGCAGCTCAACCAAATAAGATTGTTCTTCAAAAAGGAGGAAACGTCTTGAAAGATCATATCACTTTAGGAGACTATGAAATACATGATAATACTAATCTAGAGCTGTATTATTTGTAATATGTATTCAACACATGGAGCGGTTTAAGTGGGGATGATCTACATAAGCTATACTACCGGTCAAGTTGACTAAAACGACTACTGTAGATTTGAGAAATATTATTATTATTATATATATATATATATACATGTACAAAATGTAGTCATATATTTAGCTGACTTATTGATATGTATGTTTATTTCACGAGGAATATATGCTTATTTTGGATTTAAATTAGTTTTTCTTACAGGAAGTATTCCACACGTCTATCTGCTGCATATTTTGCTTGATATACATCTGAGAATACATCTTGACCTATCATTGGTAAATCAGTCGAAGATTCATCATCTTCGAAGTAATCTGATATGACTTTATTAGCAGAACCTGGCATTGAACTATTTATATTAAGAGATTTATTCTCAGGTGCTTCTGTAAAAACATTAAAATAAAAGTTGTCCTTATCATACAATTCTAAAATGGATGCCTTGTTACCACATCTATAACAATAATTCGGAGCAGACCATACTGTTGTGACTAATCCATCAAAATATATTTGGTAACCTTCATTACAAAGTTGATGAGCTCTATATATTCTACTCATATCGTTCAATTGTAGAAACTTTTCTACCACACTTCTTCCAAATGTGTAACCAGCTCCTCTTGGCGAAACTTGGAAATGTTGTGAATTATCTCTAAATAATTCATCTCCTCCATTTTCAATATTTATCATACTACTATTACTGTTATTTTCTTCTGGATCAGACCATACCAAGTCAGACATAGCACCATCATGTGGTATTTCTCTAAATCTATCTATAATTTTGATTTGGTCAATACTCTGTACATTAGGTGATAATCCACCATGAACACAGAATATTTCATCATCAATGATACAACAAAGAACGAGGTAATCGAAAAGATCAGTTAAATAATTCCACACTCTTGAATTCCCGCCATATTTATTTAAACATTCTGTATAGAATCCATAACTTTGAGTAATTTGTCTTGATTCGTGATTACCTCTCAATAAATGGATTCGACTTGGATATCGTAACTTCAACACTATTAATAACATAATTGTTTCCACACTATATAACCCTCGATCGACGTAATCACCTAAAAAAAGATAATTGGTACTTGGTACTGGACCACCTATATGGAATATCTCCAACATATCATGGAACTGTCCATGCATATCACCTACTACAGTAACAGGTGTTTGAATATGTATAACGTTGGATTCTTTTACTAACATTTCCTTCAATTTGAAACATAATGCTCGTATCGTTTCCTCAGGAAGTAATTGCCCCTTACATAATAGTTCTAAACATCGATCTAATTCCATTTTTTTCTCTTTCAGGTAGAATTAGATAAGATAGTTCTTCCTAACTTCTTGGCTCAATCTGCAGCAGAAATACTATGAGAACACTTTTTTCCTTCTAAAATGGCATCCCTCTATTCCATAGACAGACTTTATAGACAGACAATCACACAAATCTTTTTCTTGTTCCACCTTTAACGTATTCTCTTTCATTTTGATCTAGAAATGAAATGAAACTAGGTGCCATTGTTGTTTTTCCCTTTTCGAAGCCTTGGCGGAATGGCTAGACACACAATACCGAAAGACATTTGGGCGACACTCAATAAATTGGATAATTGTTCTGTCACTTAATAGTACCAAGAATCTTAACTAAATGGTCTACATAATTACGAATAAATAGTATTAATATTGTATCTATTTTTCTATATATGTATATGACAGAGATGCCCGTTAATTGGTGATATGGATGTCACCAACATGTTCCGAATTCGTTCCCTCGCTAGATTTAATTCTTTTGTATGTGAAGAAGACATCATCGGTCTTAAACACGTTCTTCATAACATCTTGTGTGAACTCTAATATAGATTCATGTAACAAAATATTTGTGATGAAACTTAATGCATTTTGATCTTCTTTGAATAACAGTTCTTGAATATAATCGATGTTAATACCAGAAAACATTTGTGTAGTTTGAACTATCTCCCAAGTTTCACTGCTGTTATCCTGATCATTAAATGATGGTAAATATTCAGGAGCTGGTTCATTGGTAATTAAATAGTCAAAATGAGGCCATTTGGATTTCAAAGTCTCATAATCTTCAGTTCTATCGTAATTAATGTGGTAAGTCTCTTCCTCTAATTGACCAAATAATGTTACACCTGTCATACATGGTGGAATACTGATATGAACAGTAACATTCTTAATATTGTCTTTGACTATCATAGAATTGAAATTTGTTAAAGCTTCACCACCTGGATAATTTAATCTTGAAACATAAAGGAAAACCATTGAGAACAAGAATGAAATCACTGGCGATAATGGTAATAACAGCATTAGTAGGTAAGATTTAACACTAATAACTTCAAAATTTTCCCAAAGATAAGCTGCCGCAGTACTGCCTAATAAGATGATTGGTGGGATTGAATATATGATGAATCTCCACTCTTTATGAGGTTGTAAAGACAATATTAAGATGTGACAATAAGCTGCCATTGACATAATTTTTAAATTTTTAGGAGCCATCTTGAAACCGAAATAATTTAAAAATAAAACAGTTGGTGGAATAAACATCATTCTTAAATAATGAGTGAAATAAGCTAATGGTGATTCAGTACCCCATTTAGATGCAGAACCTTCTATGACATTGAAAATGAAAGCATCAAATTCTGGAATGGTCCAAGCTTTCCAGAAGTATGAGTCAATTAAAAGAGTTAACAGCCCACCGATCGTTAAACCTGAAACACCGAATTTGAATGCATCATAAAATGAGATTTTCTTAAAGTATAATGATAAACATGTTAAACTAACACCTAGTGCAGCTACTTCTAATCTAAATATGATTGAAGTGAATGCTAATAATGCAATGGCATGATTATAATTATCCGAAAGAACCCATGCTAAAGCAATATTGGTTAATGGTAAAGTGATAACGAGATTTGGTAAAGTTCTTGAAGCATAAAACATAAGATGGAAACTTGATAAGACGAAAAGATTAAACCACGTATCAATTGTTGTATAGAAACTAGAATTTGAAGTTCTTGTTGTTCCATTTTCCTTCTCATTTTCTTCCTTTTCAAATTTTTTTTCAAACAGTGATTTTACTGAATTTTTCAAATAAATCATTGATAAGGCATTAGTTAAACCAACCATACATCTAACTAATAATTGGGTTTCAAGATTGGAAGTTACTGCTATTTCACTACTAGAGTAATGATTATTATAAAGACGTGAAACAAATGTGAAAGGTTTTGTTAATGCTGCGATTATTAAAGGACCGATAAAGGATCTTGGTACCGCACCAGAGAATTGTAAATGATCATATTTGGAGATATCAAATATGCCGTATTTCAATATATCATGAATTGCTTGAATAGAGAAACTTTCTTCCACTTTTGTATATGGGGCAGCTATCAAAAAAATTGAAATGACAGCTATTAATAATGAATCGAAATAAGACCAAACCATCTTTTTTTATAGCAACGGGTGTATGTATATATTGGTTTCTTATTTGTAACGGTTTGAATAGCTTCACAGAGGAAATGATTAGTATGCGATTGTGTTTGTATGTTTATAATAAAGTAGACTTCATTTTACTTCAATGATATAAACATCGCAACTTCTTTTTCTATTCAAGATTCATCGGCTGTTCGCTTATCAGCCGAGGTAACAATGCTGACAACTGAAAATATAATTATCTCTATAGATACACCTTGTGTAAGACGAAATATGCTGTTTTTTATTTATGGTTACTATCTCTATCAGAAAAAAATAATACATATTCACTAAAAGTTTTATGATCTGAAAGACAGTCTAGTCATATTGGATTTTGATAATACAATACAATACAATGCAATGTTAATGTAGAATAATGACGAGTATATTAAGAAAGTAATGCAACTGGAGTATTCGATTGCTCTATATGTCTCTCCGCTTGTTCTTCTTGTTCCACTATCTCCTCCTCCTTTTTATCATCTTTTAATATTATTGGTTTCAAACCTTCAGTAGATGGTAATTTGGCTGCCTTTTCATTAACGATTTGTGCCTCCAACTGATCTAATTCCTTGTCGATTTCTTCTTCAAAATCGTCGACCCCCGTTATACTCTGTGACAAGATATTATCTACTTCATTTTGATATTGAATTTGATCTTGGACGTTCTCCATTAGCTGATCAATATTTTCATTTTCAAATTCCTTATTTAATTTTGTCAGGATAATGTTACCGTTTTTCAATCCGTTGAAGAATTGGGTTTCAATCATCTTAAACTCCAAAGTGGATACCATATTTTCCAAATTAATTAATTGGTCAGAGGCCTGTTGTAAAAGATTTTCTTGATAATGAATTCTTTTCAAAAGTAACCTAATTTTAGGGACTTCTTTATAATTTCCCTTGTTTTCTTTTATTAAGCTCTGTAACTGATTCTTCTCCAATATTATTAATGAGTCCGTTTTCTTTGTGAATTTGTGTATTTCATCTTTGGATCTTTTCAACTGTAATACAGCTTTATCAGTTTCTGTAACTTTTAACTTACTATTTTTTGACCCATAATATCTTGCTTAAGTATCCTTCTTCGTCTTTTTCTTCTTCTTGTTTTTAAAGATAAAGTAATGTAATGAAATGGTAGTTTACTGTATACTATGTACACTATACTATGATAATGTCTTCATCTATTAGTCAGAGGTGGGCATTAGTCTATGGTATATAATATTAAAAGAGCGACTCGAATGCCTTTGTAGTTTGTAACTAACTAATTAACTACAAGCTGTGTATCTATATGTAAGTGAAATGTTAAAAGTCAGCCAGCATAGCGTGGTGCACGGAAGGAAATCGAATAACAATATTTCTCCCCATTGTCTTGTTCTTGAAGTAGACCGCTCTCTCCATACAGATAGTCCAAGCAGACCTATAAACAAACAAACAGACAAACAAACAAACAAACAAACAAACAGAGAGGCAAATAAATATAAGAAACAAATAATTAAAAACTGTGTACCACGCAACAGAAAGATAGTGTCATTGAATTATCACGACAACAGTTACTCACGAACACAATTGGCCCATAGTTCTTTTTTTTTATCTTTCTCCAAGTATCTATCCGCTTAGTTGAGTCTCTCACTCGCTTTATCATTTCACGTCCACCACCAAATTGTATCGATGGCCCATCATCATCCGCTATCCCATAGTAACAATGATTATAACAATAATAATATAATTTCAAACATGGATGTTCTAAATAACGAGTTTAATTTGGGAAACTTCGTAAATATTACGAGATCATTAAACGGTACTTTCCATGGTCCAATACGGTGGACTAGTCATCTAGACCTAAATGATTGGAAAGAACATTTCCTACGAATCACGGAGAACGGTTCCTTAATTCATCAAATTGATAGAAATATTACATCTGCTAATTGTGAAAATAATAATAATAATAATAACAATAATAACAATAATAACATCGATCGTACACAATTGCAGCTCTCGCCTATGAACCATCATCCAATAATAAAAAATTTACAACAATGTAGTTTACAAATTATCGATAATAATACACGTGATGATGACAAGACTGCTTTACCACTTATCAAAGTTACTACTACTTCCGAGTTTATCCATTCAATCATCTTTTTGAAAACAAATGATACCACCATCTTCCAGAATTTATTTTGTTCCTTAATTTGGTGGAGCTCCTTAAAGAAAAAGGGATTATTCAATAAAATTACTCTTGATAAAAGTAATACTTTATCATCTTCCTCGTCTAAGAAAAACGATTCATCAAACTTGCTAGTTTGTCAATTTAACGTTTATGGTCCATTACCAAATAATACCAATGGTAATAGCAAAGAAAACTTCACATGGTTTAAGGCAATGGGTGTACTAAAATCAAATGGTACCATCGATTTATTATCACAGATTGATGGCTCTTTAATCTATTCGTTAAATGTTTCAAATTTATTACAATCTGAAATCAGGAACTTAGATTATTCATTATTCCATAATGAAGTTTCACTTTTCGTTGGAATTCTACCAAAATTAAGAAGAAAATTATCAATCCCATTTATTGATACGAATGATTCTTCATTACTTTTCGATTCCAAAATATCAACTATTCAGGAAGTAATATTACAATGCCCACTGAAAATTGATTTGGAAGATTGGTATGTTGCTTTACAATCTTTTGCAATAAGACAATCTCTTTCATTAACCAACACCGATGATTCGAACAAATTGAGAATTGCTAATAATTTCGATATATCGATTTTAGAAGCATCATTACGATTGTGTAATAATAATAATAACAATAACGATGATTTGAATACTTCGTCCACTTCCTCTCTATTCTGTGAAATATCAATCTGGGATCATGTTTGGGCAAGAACACCACTTGTAACATTATCTAATAGCCCATTTTGGAGAGAGAAATTTGAATTTAAGGAGTCTATTGATATAGATTCAATTAAAATTATAATCAAACAAAAATGTAACATTAACAATAACAATAATAACAATAATGACAATTTACTCATACGACAAGGCATAATCAATAATACTGATACTACTAATGATAATAATTATAATAATATTCGAGCCATCGGTTATATCAAGATCGATCAAAATATAATAAATGAACATGCTTGTAATAAAGAAGTCCGCTTACCAATCCAATCATATCATACCAATAATGATAACAAAAATTTAGGGACATTATGCATTGCAATTAACTCAAATTTAGATTTTGTTTTACCTCATAAAAACTTTTATAATCTAGAAAATTCACTGAAGGATTTAAATCCAACCACGATAGCAGAAATGCTTTATCAGGATCATTCCATATCAAACTCAATGGACAAGAGGTTAAAGGAAGTAGCAGTAATATTTCTCGATGTGTTTCAATCGATCAATAGAGAAACAGCTTGGTTACAAGCATTAATTGATAAAGAATTATTTATATTAGATAATTCAATATCGAAAAATATCTCGAAAAAATTACCATCAACAAATATTTTGAATTCATTATTTAGAGGTAATACATTATTAACTAAAACGATGGAAATTTATTTCCAAAGAATTGGTTCGGAATATTTAGAAAAATCAATTGGTCCAGTCTTACAAAAAATCATTAAAGAAAATAAAGCATGTGAATTAGATCCAAGTAGATTATCGAGCAATAACACAGATAAAATTATTAACGAGAATTATGAAACTTTGACTCGATACATTAATGAAATTTGGAATGTCATTTATAAATCATCGAAAGATTTACCATATGGAATTAAAATTGAACTGAAAACATTAAGAAAAAAATTGGAAATAATAAATGACTATGATGAAAATATAAATACAAATGAACATAAATATAATGATGGTGATAGACATAGAAAGGAACAGAGAAAGCAAAATGAAAAAATAATACTGAATTGTGCCTCTGGGTTTCTATTTTTAAGGTTTTTTTGTCCAGTCATCTTAAATCCAAAATTGTTTAACATTATCGATGATCATCTAGTCGATAATACAAGAAGAACATTGACCTTAATAAGTAAATTCTTATTAAATTTTTCAAATCTGACGTTATTTGGCCAAAAGGAACCATATATGATTAATTTAAATAAATTAATCTTAGGTCACCAAGATAAGTTGATTTCATACATTGATAAAATTACTGAAAAGAAATTGGATTTTGGTCCAAAAATATTAAAATTAAACAATGAGGTTTCTAGACCAAAACTATTAATGAATAAGGATATATTGAAAAATTTGCCAACAATTCCTTTCCTGATTGATAAATACCTTCGAGAAACACAAGCCATATTTATTTTGGTCCGTTCTAATAATGATAGACTTTCTGTTTTGAATAATGAGAAGGAAATTTTCATTGACAATAATACTGTTGCTGTTGTAGATAAGCCAGAAATTGGCGAATTAACATTTGAAGAGGTAACGGAGAATAATACTGCTATATTCGGAGATGAACTAATGGAATTTTTGAAGGAAGAAGATGAGGTTGATGATAATCAATACAGGAAAGAACCAAAAAGTTCTGTCACTCCTACTACTCAGGAAAATTCAATATTATTAAAACAATTTGAACAAGAATCATCGCTGCTTTACCATAAATTAAAACGTTTAGAAAATTTATTGTCTGATTATGAGTATCCGTCAAAGGACATGTTGAATTCTAAAGACTATGCCTTGTCATTGTCGCGAAAGGCCGTTTACGATTCGACTAAACAAATACAGTTTAATGATGTAGAGGATCTCCCCATGTCATTGAAGGGAAGTACCCGACTATTCTCTGTCCCGCCTTCCAGTAATAAAATAACATCACTTAATGTCAGAACAAATTTATTTGTCATGAATTCCAATATCCCTACTCAAATGGAAAGATCACCGTCGAATTTAAGTCTTAACGGTAAAATTAATAATAATCGATATTCCACTTTATCAACATCGGGAAGAATAATGGATACTTCTGATGAAAAACTAGCTATACCGGGAAAAGGATTGACCAGATTAGCTTCTACAAGATTAAGTAAAATGATGAGGAAGAAAACCACAATAAATGGAAGTAATGATAGTAAAGACTTTAATCAGGCACAAGATAATCTTGCTAAAGATTCGGCTACGATTAGAAGTACACCCAGTACCGCGACAAGTAGAATAAGCAGATGGTTCAATAAAAGAAGGGTATAATTATAGGTCCTTTTATCGTTTAGTAAAATTTCGGTATGCTTTTTGGAACATTCAAGAGAACCGACATTGTAAGCCTGCCCCTCCCAAGAATGTTACAGTATTCTTGGTTGATACCTTAATTGCAATAAATATAATAGATAGAACAATATAGACTGCATTAATTAATGTCCAAATTATGGACGATCGTACTTCATCACATAAGCTAGTATCAGATAAATAGTATCAAACGGTATGATTCATACCCTATAATTAATGATATATAATTACTAAGCAAAAAGATATTAAAGTAAGTTCTTAATAAATAAAAAATCTGTGTTTATTACTTGAGGTAGAGGAGGTGTATTATTCCCTCTTTTTCGTCTGTTTTAAGTTTTATTTTTCTAGCAAAACGACAAAACAAAATAAATTACTCAAGCTTAATATCAAGAAGAGACTTCAAAATTGATAAAACAATCGTTTATGTTCAACCCTATTCTCTTTTTTACACAAATATAAACCAATTGCGGGTTAATCTTGGTTCTACATAATCTATCGAGCCTTGTATATAATGGCTTAGGTCGATTTTACTGCTTTAATTATATTTAAGACCACTATACTCTTGAAGTTCAAACTTTTCAAATTTCAACTTCAAAAATTAAGCCTGGAACATAAAAATTAAATTTAAAATCTCAATAAAGAAAATTTTATACGTAGAGTAGGGTGTTATGGATTAATATTAAATTAAAGAGACAACAATTATATGGGATATTATCAGGGTTCATTAATTATGAATACAAAATTGCTCACGTCAGTTGGTTAAAAATGCATTCAAGGCAAAAGCATGAACATTTCTCGTTATAACATTCTCAATCAGTTGTTGAATTGAGATGTGAAGTTGCACATGGTTTTACTGTCGTTGTTCCATTATAAGGGGTGAGTTTATTATCAATTGGTTCCTCAGAACTCCTTGTTTCTGATTGTAAATTTGCTAACGTTGCCTTCAAATCGTGAGAGATGGAACGATGGGGGCTACACAGATACTTTTGTTTTGAAGATGATGATAAAGCATCTAGGTTTGAGGAAATATGGTTTTCCAGGCAATATAAGTGCGATGGAATCCTTGAGGAATAACAATCAGGCGAAAATCTTGGTCGGTAACGTCGCTGTATAGGAGATGCTGCAATGTCAAAGCCAGAGTTTTTAGTCGAAGTTCTCCCGTACCTACTATTGTTATTAATATCATTACTATTAATATTATTACTATTATTAATAGTAGTAGTATTCAGATTTGAAGAAAATGTCGACGGAATATTTAGTATAGAAGACCTTGTGCTTTGAATTGATGACTGTTGACGAGAGGGATTATCTGATAATGATCTAATGAGATCCGAGCTATTCCTTCTCGAGTTTCTTAGAAGAAAGGGTGAAGATCTTAAGATTTGAAAATTGGTAATATTCTTCTCATAATTCTGACTATTTGGTGGAAAAGGTACTGTTTTAACTTTCCTCAAGTTTCTTGGAGATTCTGGGGAACTGTCAATATAACCATCATTATTTTTTTGAAAATCACACGTAGAAGTCATTGTTACACGCCTATTGGTATTTGGATGAGTAGGTGTATTACTCTTGAAAGAGTAAGAAAATACATCATCCAATGTATCATAATCTTTTATGGGTTCAAGTATTGGAGTTTGTCTATCTAAAGGATCAACTTCACCAATGTCACTATTTTCATCAGTAATTTGACCATATTGGTACCATTTTTGTTCTGATGGAGATAATAGAATATAGTTTTGATCTGGCAATTCTTCATCTGAAGTATCTAGCATAGAAGCTAAAGAAGCTTCATCATCTTCTATATCACAACCACTACAATATGGATCCTGAACAGCTCTTTCAAATAAGTTTAAACATAATATATTACTGGAACATCTTGATTTTAATTTTGGTTTTCCCGTGGCTTTAATTTTAATCTTTTCAATTTCATTATTTTTCCCAAATTCTTTGAATGGTTTTGTATTTACAGACGTATTTTCCATACTTTGAGAAATGAAAAATATATAGACTACTTGAATTTTTCAATGAAATGAACTCATTTATAGCTAGCTGAAACTGGCCTTACAAGATCACAAGCGTAAAGTTGTCCCAGAAATTATTCTAAAGAGTATCTATATATACTCTCATAACTATCAAGTATTTTCAGTCCCCTTCCTTCATTTCGCCAATCCCAAATCTTTTATGCCAGTAATAATAAAGGGTGGACGTTCCCACTGAAAAATAAATACTGACGCCTACATATTATGATTATTTGAAGCCTTGCGTACACACACCAAGCTTTCTTTGCCCCGACTCCTCCTCGTTGAATGGTTCTATGTACCATATGTATCCCATGTATGGTTAGTAACGGTTTGGATTCGCCACTGTATGGAGCAGGAAGTAAGATGTAAGTAAGTACTAGGTTATTTTCCACCAGCTTGTTGTTTCTGGGAGTCACCGGCGTGTCTACCTAACCATGGAGCCGTACCTGCACAGCCTGACTGGTGAGCCTGTGAAACAGTTACGTTGTTGTTCCTACGGCATTTAAAGAGCGACACGATAGCGCCGTTTGCTTACTTTACTTACGTACGTACGTACCTTGTGCATACGTAGTGGGCATCCGATATAATAAGCCTTTAAGGGACCATCAGATGCTGTAGTCCTTACTATAGTATTGTGTCCACACTGGACCTAAGTAAAAAGTAGGGTCAAATAAGGGTCTGTCATTTTTCCAGGAGAAAAAAATCGTTCGTCTGGCCAGAGCTCACATGTACACGTAAGAATTCGTCATCTACGTAAATTCAGGGATTTGAACCAATCAATTCAGTGGGTCTGGAGAACAATATCTTGTACATATTGTCTACGTATTGGATTTAATGATTAACGTTCAAATAACCGTCCAACTCAATTACTAACTTGGATTTTCCTTTCGGACTCAGGAACTTCTCCTTCACCGTATTATTGTGTATTGATCTTTACCATTGACCAGGGGTAACAGATTAACTAATCAACTACCGTACCTAAACCTCGACATCCTCCTATGCCCCATGTTTACTATCTCTAACATTTTGTAAACATAGTCATAGTCAGCGTATCCTTTAGAGTTCTAGTTCTTGCATTCGTACCGCTAGTATCATTCGGAGTGGAATATATCGAACTTAGTTTATACTTTTATTTATATTGTGTGCTATTTTCGTACTTTTATATATATATACCATTTTTATAACTCATACCTCAACAGATTAGCATACCATTATTTCGTTACATGATCATCCAACCATTTTTTGAAATCGGCAAAGACTTTCTCAAAGTTTTCATCTGTCTCTAAAGAGAAAATAGAGTGTCTCATTCCCGGATATAAGTTCAACTGTTTATCCTTCGAAGGACAGTTTTCAATGAAAGCTTTGGAACCCTTTGGATCGTTAATCGTATCATCTTTACCATGCATAATCAAAATTGGAGTGTCCTTATTGAAGTTCTTACCAATAAAGTCATCTCTATTATTATATAATTTTTTTCCTCGTTCCAAAAAATCATAGATTTGTCTAAATGTTCCATATAATGGTACACTCATAGGCTTATCATTAGCCAACCATTCTCTGTATCTTTTATCTGTTGTAATACCTTCTAAGTCAAGACCAGTATCAATCTTAGTCCTAGGTAACCATTTAGCTAAAATGGGTGACAATATCTGTGTAACTTTATTTGGCGCAGTATGTGGATGTAAGATGATCAAAGGTCCTGAACCAATATATCCATTTATTTGATCTTTGTATTTCCCCATACATGAATAATTCAAAATAATACCCCCACCCATAGAATGACCCCATAAAAATAATGGAATTTTACCTTCTTGACATTCTTGAAGATTTTTTTCAAGAAAATGATCTAAGTCATTGAATGTATGGTATTCATTAGTTAATCCTTTAAGTTTACCTGGTGAAGTAACCCCAGCACCTCTTTGATCAAATGTAAAGGATTCATATCCGCTGTATGATAAATGATCCATTAGACGATACTGAAGTTTGGTATATTCTCCGAATCCATGGATCAAAATAACACGACCTTTAATCGGATTATTTGGTGTTTGATCATCATCACCATCATCATCATCATTATTATTATTACTCTTGGTGGTAATATTCTCTAAATTTTGTACAGGCCATAACATATATCCGAATTTTGCACCATTAAATTCTTCATATTGTATTTCAGGTACCTCCGTTTTTGGTATATAAGGATATTCGATCGTAGTCATACTCTATCAGATTGGACAATGCAAAATGAGATGTTGAGACGTTCAGTTTTCTTCGCCGTTGTTCTTTGTCCTCAAAAATCCTCTCTATGAAGGTAGTTAGGATGACCTAAGAAATTACTGATGGGAACAACTTGTTAATCTCATTTGGTTTGGATACTTATATATCGGAGAGATGGATTGATACTAGAAATAAGTGAAGTGAGACGGGTTGCTTTCTCTCAACAAATTTCATGACAGCAATTTGCTGGGCGCGTCCGTTTTCTCGGGTAAATGTAACACTAGACCATAATCTCTGTCACATCGACATAAGGTTAATGGTTATTTTTGAGGATTGCCAATGGTTTTTATTCTGCCATTTATCCAATAAGCTTTTGCTCGCACAATGGTGGATAATCTCTTTTAAGAGAAATTTCCTAACTTCCGAGAACATTTGGTTAAATCTGTATCAGGCTCTAACTTAGGATTTCTATGGCTCTGAGCAGACAGTGTTAACCATTATGGAAAACGACACCAAGTTAGATAAATTTATCGTTTTAGTGACAGCTCCTACTGAAGACACCATTCAATACCAATTTTACCTTTTAGAATATATAGAATGAAAAATGAAAATCCAAATTTATGACAACTACTGAAACTGAAAGGATTATCTACTGCAGGAAGTCCATTTTTAAATGTCGAAGATGAAAGTGAATAGTAAGTCATGGTATTGTCATTCAAACCACCCTCTTTATGCTCTTAATGTTCAATATTTCTTTTAATTGCTTTATTTCATCATTCCCTGAGCCACATCATCGTAAGTGCCAAACGAATCAGAATTCACTATGTATCTATACTATTTTCGACGTTGAATAAGAATCAATTGAAGGGAAAAAAGTTGACTGAATAATCAGTCTATTCACACAGTAGTGAGCTGACATGAAGTTTATTACATTACATTATGTCACATCTATTATTGTTGAGCCAGCTTGCCTGCATCAACAGACGTATTGGGAACAATATGGGAAGACATCGAGTATAGAGAGAATCAATGTAAATATTATTCCTTAGTTCTTTTTATTCTAATACATAATATATGCTATTATACAATACTAACTATAAGTGTTAGTTGTAAGTGTTTATAATAACAAACACTTTAATATTCGTCTCTTCTCGAAGCTAAGCGCGGCATGGGTAAGATAAATAGTAGTGGTGTACAGTCATAATGTTGGCTAGCACCAGATTGACCATTAGGCATGGTCTAACAAATTTATCGAGATTAGAAAGATGACTCAATTAATGTATTGGCATTTAAGACTTGAGCCGGACTGCCTACACCAATAGACGTATCGCGAAAGCGAGGGAAAAAATTGAGTCTACAAAGATTAAATCTTAATATTACTCTTAGTTTCTTCCTTCTAAATGTTGAGCCAGGTTGCCTACATCAACAGACGTATTGGGAACAATAGGGGAAGACATCGAGTATAGAGAGAGTCAATGTAAATATTATTCCTTAGTTTCTTCTATCTAATACATAATATATACTATTATACAATACTAACTATAAGTGTTAGTTATAAGTGTTTGTAATGTATAAACACTTTTATCTTCATCTTTTCTCGAGGCGAGATGCGGCATGAGTAAGATGGACTTGGTGGTGTACGGATTTAGACAGACATAATGGCAGACCGTTGGCTTACACCAGACGGACCATTAAGCATGGTCTAACACTAAATACCTAATATATAGTATTATACAATACTAACTCAAAGTGTTAGTTATAAGTGCTTCTAATGGAACAAGCACTTTTTTCCGCTCAATTTTTGCTGAGGCGAAGCGCCCCATGCTTAAGATGAATGACACTGGTGTACGGAATTAACAACTTATTGAATTAGTTGGTTACAATTGTGCGGTGTATTGGTGGATAAAATTGTTGTTCAAACTTAAATCAGGGTAAAGTAAGTAATTAAAAACACGGCTATAATATACTTTTCTATTAAAAGCCTTTAGTTTGCTTCCGTATTTTCTTAAAACCCATTACTTTAAAAATTCGTCCCACTATTTCTAGAAATTTTATTATTAGATAAGATCATTATACTTAGTATTTAAGATTGATTATTAACTACCACAAGATACCTATTTTTTTTTTACAGGCCTCCCGTAAGGATAACTAGTGGAAGAGAATTGATAACCTTTTAACATGTCTGAACGAAAAGCAATAAATAAATATTATCCGCCCGATTATGACCCTATTTTGGCTGAGAAGTCAATGAGGAAAAATGCCAAACAATTGAAGACGATGGATAAAGGAAAGACGACTATCCGATTGATGACTCCTTTCAGCATGAGATGTCTGAAATGCTCTGAGTTTATTCCCAAAAGTCGGAAGTTTAATGGGAAGAAGGAGCTTCTTCCAGAGAGATATTTAGAGTCTGTTAAAATATATCGTTTGACAATTAGATGCCCACGCTGCGCAAACATGATTTCGTTCAAGACAGATCCAAGGAATGGAGATTATATAATGGAGGAAGGTGCAACAAAGAATCATATCAGTACTCCTGCAGCTGATGCTGTGACGGACCATGGCGAAACAATCGATGATTCTATAACCCGTTTACTACTGCAACAGGAACAAGAAGATAATGATAAGGACGGATTAAAGGAAACGAAACAAGACAAAATGGAATTATTAACGAATAAATTAATGAAATTACAAAGAGAAAAAGAAGATGACGAGATATTGACCAAGATACATGCAAGTAATTTGGAGCGATTTAAGAAATCGAAGGAAATAAGTAATAATGCTAAAGTAGTAGCTGCCTCACAATCAGAAAAGAGCTTGGAAAAAGAAGTTGACGAAATATTCGCAAAACATAAGAAACTAGCGTCTAAGAATATAGTAACGGACACTAGCGACAGGAAGCTTATCCCACATGTCTCAAAACTAATCCAGTCACATGGGAAAGAGTCAATAAAATTCAAGAAGAAAAATACTAAAAAATTAGTCAGCTATTAAAATTAAAAAAAAACGTGTATAAGGAGCGCCAATTCTTTGGCCGTGCAGACTTTGATGCCAGAAATACAATGTCACTTACTGAATGAAAAACCTTATATAGTATATTTATTATATTTAATTTATAAAATCTTCGGGTTGGTTTGTGCCTAAACTATGCCGAGGTTTTGGTTGTTAGCTGAATGCTGGTTGTACCCAAAAAAACAAATATAATATTAAGAGTTTATTACTCACATATGTGATACGCCAAGCTTGAAGGTCTTTTGAAAAACCACTATAATTAATGATAAGCTTGCAAGAGAGGTTACTTCAGAGAATGTTACCAACCCTAAAATCTTTGGGTATTCACCTTATTAGCATCTATATTGGCTATATAACATAAATAATTGAACTTTACAATGTATATTATACCTGAACTATCAATAGGAAGTAAAGTACACCTAACGGAATCAATATATCATTAATAGAAATAGCAAATTAGGTAATGAAACACATATAGATGGTATACTAAATAATACCACAATCATAAATATGTTGATTATGTTAAACATAATGCACTAAACCCTAACATAAATATTATAGAACTCTTCAGAAGGGTAACGTCGATGAGATGTTGAAGTATATAAAGGGCAGTATGTTTCCTCCAAAGTCTGAGATGTATAATTATCCTTTCCATAATTTTATTTACTTCGTATAAAATATATTATATTTAATCAAAATACTTCATAAAACATTGACTAATTAACTCTCAATGTCTGATTCAACTATTAACATTCAAACCTTATCACAACAGATTAATATTATAGCATCAACTAATAATATAATAATTGGTAGTAATAGTTTTTATCAGAATATAAGGGTTAGATATATATATTTACATATATATATGATCGTCCCTTTGTACTTCTACGAGTCCGAAACTTCGACAACGTGAATAGCACTGTATATAATGGATTTGCCATGTCAGCGGCAAAGTGTCTAAACGAGGAAAGAATGAAGTTATCTGGCATGTAGCGACTAGCATAACACTAGAAAAACTTGTATCTATTGATTAACAGTTACCAATTATATTTAGTATTCAAAATTATCAGAATCTGTAAATATTGTTAATACTTTGAAAACTGTTAAATTGCTCAACAGCCACTGGGCTTACCAACAACTCCGTCCACTGGCACACTTCACCATACTTATAACACTGTGCAATTCTACTCCCTCTAAATTGTAATAAGTAGAGAGAGATTGCAAAGTAGTATATGATATAAATATAAAGTATACCTTTATAAATAGTAATATTTAGTTAATTAGTTTTATTATGATCCTCCCAGGTTCTTCCCTAGCTTTCTCTCCATACGTATCTTTGCCATATCAGCATGCATTGGCACATTTTCCTCCCAGTCATACAGATGGAAGAAATCAATAGCACGAACGCAAGGTGACTTTTATTTCAAAGCTTTAAGGGTCATGTTTGGTCTATTTCCTCAAAAATAACCATAGGAGAAAAACTTTACTACACCAGATACCTTCGAATATAGAAGTGGTAATGCTAATTCACTAAAAGTGGGAAGATTAATATATTTTAGTTATTACAGAGTGAGTTCTACTATGCATTATATTTCTCTTATGCAGCTCTGTGCTATGATGTAGAAAGCGGCATTCATGGAAACCTCTCGGGTCGTGTTTTTTGGATTTTGGGACAGGCTTGATCAAACCCGTACCCATAATCAGTATATATGAAAATGTAATAACTTAGGGCCAATAGAAGTTCTTAAAATTAAAAGCACTTGATAACGGTAGACCTATTAGCATATTAGGTTAAATAAGGGTAATTTATAGGGCTAGGCCAAAGTTAGGGTAATAGGAAACTTCTTTAGATTTATGTAGTCATTTTCAACGAGCTTATCAAGTAAAACATTAAGCTGAACGGTGTAAAAGGTTAGACAAGGTAACACCAAATTTATGCTAATGGAGCCTATAACAGCAGAAAGATGGAAGACACATCTAGAGAGCAGCATCGGACCACTACATACAAATCAGCCCCATGTCATCGTCGGATGTTTTTGACGTTCTTAATATTAAACAAAAATCAAAAAGCCCTGACAATGAACCATCAACACCATCGACACATAATAATGTGTTGTTAACGGCAACCCGAACACCCAAACTTCAAATAACAGGGATGCAGAGAGAGTTGTATAATCTACTTGGTGAAAATCAACCTCCAATAGTGGTACAAAGTACTAGTCAATTCAAAGAAAAGCGTGCCATATCTAATACAAAGTCTACACCGTGGGTTCAATCGAATTTTAAACCACTCCAGGAAAAGAAATTAATTCTAAAGCATTGGACCCGAGGTCCTAAAGAAGCTTCCACTGCTGAACCTGAAGAATCCAAGTTTGCTAAATTCAACACTCACCTTTCCATTCCATCTTTTACCCGGGAAGAATATGCATCGTTTATGAATTTGAAAGACAATAATGAAAGTGCCGACGCTAGTTCAACATGGGCTTTTGAAGAGGTAATATATTTGTTTGATTTATGTAAACTATATGACATCCGTTGGTTTATTATCAATGATAGATATTTGTTTGTCGATTCCAATGGGAAGAGGTCGGATAGATCAGTGGAAGATCTGAAAGAAATGTTTTATAAAGTTAGTAAAAACTATTTTATTTTCAAAACTCCTAAGGAACCACTTATTGGGACTTTAAACTTTGATAAGGAAAAGGAATTAGAAAGAAAGAAATACTTAAAGAGATTACTCTCACGCTCTGCCGCAGAAATTGCTGAAGAAGAAGCATTAATCATTGAGTCGAAGAAATTCGAAATGGCTGCCAAGAAAACTTTAAGTGAAAGAGAATCCATTTTAAGATTACTTGATTCACCAATTTCGGATCAAAACGTTTCAGAATACTTGTCTTCTCAAGGAATCGCTCAACTGTATAATAATTTGGTCAACGATAAGTCAAAAAAACGAAAGTATGAAGGCCCGTTACCAGAAAATCCATGGATGAAACAACAACAACAATTTGCGCAACAAAGACAGCAATTACAGCAAATAACCGAAAATGGTAAAAAAGTTGATAACAAGGACCTACCAAGTAAAGTTGGCGTCGAAGGAAATAATACAATAGGCAATTCATCTCCAAGGAAGATCAAGAAACAAAAACAAGAAATACAGACAACCATAAAAAGAAAAGCAGATGCGGCATATGCGGAACATTTGTTGCAAAATTTCAATGAAGAGGAAAGGAAATCATTAGGTGTGACAGCCCATGGTGAAAAATTGGCACCAGGTGTTTATTTAAGATCTACAAAAATACCAACGTTTAAGCCTGCTCTACAGAATAAAGTCGAAACAATCTTGCAGGAAATTGGACTGCCCGTTAGGCCAGCTATGCCATCTTTCGAGGTTGTTCAAAAATATGAGGTATTAATAAAAAAATTATAACGTTAATCGATTTAAAGAAGCATTCAGATAAACTAAAAGCAGAGAAGGCAGTCACAAGTTGAATGGTATTGACTGTTTTTTTTTGGCTTCGATCTTGTAGATCAAATAATCATGGATTTCCCTTGTTTCACCATATATATAACGTCAGTACAAAGCATTTTTTTCCGGCTTTAATTAAATAAAAAAGGACCTTTCTCAAAATATACTGGCGGAATATTTTTGAATGAAACCAGGAATTAAGGAGCACGTAGCCTCTAAAGTTTGCAATTTCAACAATTTTCCAAATAAAGGGAATTGGATGGACGATCACATAGTGCTTTACGTCCTTAAACATTATAGAGTCCAATTTTTTACTTAGAAATAAATAGATATATATATAAATATAAATATCTGACTTGGGGAAGAATCATAGAAATACTAATGATAGATAACTTTGCAACCGAAGCAACTGCAGCGAACATTAACAATCTAACAACTTTTAGGTATTTTTCTTATTCTTTAGCATAAATAACCTTATATTCCACCAGAACGTGGTTAATTGATAACTCTGAACTCCGAATAAGACGTAAATTACATTTATATATCATTTATTATGAACTATAGTAAATAAATATATGGTATTCATACGCAACCTCAACAACACAAGACGAGATATGTCAGTAGTGTGTATCTATCTATACCTTTGACACTTTTACTTTCCTTTCCAAATATTTTTTTCCTCTGTCGGTGATATTTAATTAGCCCGTTGAAGGAAAATACATCCTTCCTAATCCTCTATCGAATGAGTGTCCGATTTCGAGGACTTCCAACGAATAGAAACAATAAAACTGAATCGATAATTATACATTATATACTGCAAGACGTACAAACAATGGGGAAAAAACATTTGAATTATGTTAGATAACATGACGCTATTTCTATGAATATAGTTTTATATGAATTAATCTAAAAATTACTCTTCAGAATATAGACATTTATATTTTTTTCTCGTTTTCCTCTCTTGCTTTTCACATTGTTGTTATTGATACTCTTTTGCCTTTTTTATTTTCCCTTATTTTTTCTTGTCCACACAAAATAAGTAAATATTTAAAGATCAAAACTATCACTTTTGAATCTTCCACAAAATTTTTTAGAATGGCAAAACACAATATATTAACTTTCTCCACCATTTATTTCTCGTGTTCCCCAGTCAATTTCAAGTTTATCAGTACTTTCGAGCAATGGTACCATTTATCTCTTCAATAAAGCTACAAATGGCATTATGGATTTGCTGGAAATACAATCATGCATGATCTATTTCAATAATGAGGATAAACATAGGAGCACCGATGCACTAGAGTATAAAAAGGTTATACTAGGCCACATAAATGACGCAAAGTCTGGATTGAAAAATTCAACAGTAAGTACCATGACAATCCAGTAATCATGAGAATTGTCAGGTATATTTCGGAGTCTAAAATGGATAAGGTAGTCAAAAGGATCATGTATGCAAAGCCAGCTAATTTCTTGTATATTTTAAAGAAATTCTCAACTTTGCTACACGACGTAAGAGAAAATGGACCGGAATCATCTAAGGAGATGATCGTGAGAAATCATAATATCACGAATGAAGATGGATCCGATAGAGAAGTTGCTCAATGGTTGGACAATATGATCAATAAGGGAATGAATAAAAACGGTGAAATTGCGGCTGTCAAAAGGTTTGTTAGGCATGTTCAAATATCGAAAGAAACTGCTGCAGCCCTGAGTATATTCGGTGCAGTGGCTCATGCTTGTGTATTAACCGCTGGTGGTATATGTGTCGTCTTGATGATAGCCATGGGTATTGGGATGACATTTTGGGTAATCCATCTAATTCGTGAATTGACTGATCTTTTTCCTTTTTCTATTTTTATCCTGTATTATATATGCATCTTATAGCGTTTTTGTAGAAACTTCAACAAGAGATAACATGTTTCTTTTTCCTGAGAGTTCTTTTTGAAAATGTATTGTTTAGAGCATAAGTAAAATTCCAAGTTGGTAGGTAACCGGGATCCTAAAAGATTCTCCGTCTGATTCTCTTGGGTGATCTTGTTTTGTATATACTGTCTATTTTTATAGTTCTCGATAAAAAGGAGCGTGGTTAGATAAAAAACGAAGGTAATAATAATTCAATTTATGTTAATATATAAACTAAACGAATACCATAGCAATAATAGACATTGTTACTAAAATGGAGGTGCCTGATAGAGGGTTTGTTGAGGGTTTGTTTGGGCCTGTGGTTGTTGTGGTTGTGGTGCTTGAGAGTAAGCCATCCCATTTTGCAGTTGTATTTGTGGACCTGATCCGTTACTCAGATAATTCGTATTAGATGAACCAAATGTGGCATTACCTTGATATAGAGGTGCAGATGGCTGGTATGCAGATGGTGTAACAAAAGGTTTATAAGTATTTGCTGCATTGTCTAATAGCTTAGAATAAGTAGATTCTGCGTTAGCTAATATTTCACGCAATGAGTTTAGATCATCTTTTTCTTGTGCCAATGAACCTATCATTCTAGTAATTTGGGGTCTTAATGGAGTTACCGAACTATAAACATCATTAACTTCTTGGTTTTGAATAATTGCTGTAGGGCTTGCTGTACTGTTGTTCATTTTTAACGTTGAGTGTAATTGATCTACCGTTCTTTTTTGTTGTAGCAAAGAGGCAATTCTTTCATTTCCCAATCGTAGTTCTTCAGAAGTAGGTTCTGGTACTGGAGTAACATAATTTAAAGGGAAGATGCCAGTTTGATCACGTAGTTTCCCTTTCCACCAATCCTTATAAACTTGTTCCAAGACCATAATTACATCACCTTTTTTGAATGACAATTCGTCAGAGCCACTGCCTGCTAGGTCATATAGTGCTCGTACTTTCCTTACAATTGTGGGTTGTTGTTGTTGTTCAGTACTATAGTAATAATTACTTTGAGGCTGAGATGATTGATTTTGAGCACTAGTATTGGCACTCTGTTGTGAAGAATCCATTGAGATATTTTGTGTCGATCGCTCAACTTGATGTTGCTGCTGCTGCTTTTCATATTCAGTCAAAGATAATCTCAGAGCTTCTTCTAATTCTTTTTCTTCACTATCCTTCGATGAAGACGACATTTGTGTCTTTGGTGGTAATGAATCCGGTTTTTCGTATAAGTAAGGGGCAACTTTCTTAATTTTCTTATGTAAGTCTTTCATCGACTTTAAAGATGGATCCTTCTTAAAAGAATCAGCTAATTGGGATACAACTTTTGCGACTTCTTTCTTCACAGTTATATGAATATTTTGCTTTTCAATCAATGTGAATAAAATAGCGGTGAGTTTTTTAGAGCTAATGAGCTGTTTCAATCGTGACCCACAATTCTCAGCCAAAGATACGATTAAAGATAATGTCCTTAAGATCACATTTGCATCAGTCTGTTCCAATCTTTTTTCAATGAGTTCTATAGCTTCCTTGCCATTGTCTTCAGGATCTTCTTTAACTATATCACAAGTCCCAATGATATATTGCCAATTGTCTGTCCTGAGTTTAGGATCCGTGGCTTTCAAAATAGCGTTTCTAAGGTTAATATTCATGGCAAATACGGAGAGTTGTATCTTGACTTGGTTTCTTTATTGTCGTTATATCAAAGAGTCTTGAAGTTAATAAATCATTTATGAAAGGTGAACGCTGGTCACCTTAACCCAAAAAACCAACTCTTAGACCAATGTCAATTTCCTAGAGGGGCTGTGTGAGAAAATAGGGCAAACTTCCACATTGAAGACTAACGAATAGGTTTAGAACTTAAATGTCGTTTCTAAACGTTCTCTCATTTTTTTGGCGGCGAAAGGACAAACGGAAATGCCTCAAATAACTGGGGGGGGGGGCGGGTGGTTAGGTTTAAAGTTTTAGAACTCAGGGCATTTCCAACAGTAGAATATTTTTTGAATAAAAACCGGTTGCTATCAGCAGAAGCTGGTGGCAACGGAAAAGGAAAACTAATTTTGGCAGAGACGTTCAACTACTGTAATAAATTTGATTATTAGAGCCTAGGAAGGGCAGTGGGGGGAACGGTTTGGCATAGCGATATAATCCTTCTCCTAAAACGGTGTCAGTAAAGCGAAAACATTTTCAAGAAAATAAGTGTGACGCAACGCGAAGCTCAGAAAGAGAAAGGGTCCTTGTTGTCGGGGCGGCCCGAGGGCTTAGGCTACCGTTTCTTGTGTGGCACAATTCTCATAACCTATTCCCATTTTCGCGTTTTTATTTTTCTTTTTTGAAAGAAACAAAACGGGACGTCAAAAAAAAAAATAACAACAGAAAAAGCAACGACAGAGAGAAAACTGCGGACAGTAATTGTCATCTTTCCTTTTGACAGCTATTCTTCGCTACGTGATTCGCACGTTAGCTGGCATATCCCTGCATTTTTTTTCTCAATAAGATCTCTTTCCGTGGAGGGAAGAGGAATAAGATATAAGCTTTCATCTTTCCAGAATGGAAAAATACATAATGTAGTTGTTGAGCCACCTACTATTCCTTGCCGCAGTCTTGCTTCGACATAAAACCTTGGTCGACTTTACTACATATTCGAGGCCTAGTTATTTCCAGCCACGAAGAAAAGAAAAATAACATTCATAGCGTCTGTGGAAATACCATCAAGAGCATTCTATTAGCTTTTTTCTAAAGGGCCTTAGAACAAGAATAAGGAAGCGAACAAACAAACAAAAATATACATCTAAAAATGTCAGGATCTCCTGCACCTTTCCCTCGTCCTCCACTCAAACCAATGACCTCGACAGGAAGTAAGCTCTCTGTTAGAATGGGAACCACCAGAGCAAGACGTACATCTTCCGTTGGAAGAATCGATCTTGGTGATACTGTTTCTGGTCTTGGTACGATGTTCGAGACAAAAGAATCTAGAACAGCTTCCAAGAAGAGAATGTTACAATTGACTGAAGCTTCAAAGAATGATAAGGATCTAATTAAGAAATTTTGGTTATCATTCAGGGAAATGAACTATCGTCATACTTGGATCGCTCCGTTGATCATCTTAATCATCGTTTATAGTGCATACTTCACTTCAGGTAACAGAACTCAAACAAATCCACTGCATAAATTTGTAGCCATATCTTATAGAGTTGGCGACACAGAAGAATACGCTAAGGGCATTAACGATCTAGCGTTTGTCTTCTACTATATGATCTTCTTCACTTTCTTAAGAGAATTCCTCTTAGATATAGTGCTTAGACCAATCCCTGAATTATTGAACGCTCAAACAGAACATAAGAAGAAAAGAATCCTTGAACAAATGTTCTACATCGTTTATTATGGATTCTCAGCTCCATTCGGCCTCTATATCATGTATCATTCAGACCTATGGTTTTTCAAAACAGCTCCCATGTACGAAACGTATCCAGATTTAACTAATCCGAAATTATTCAAGATCTTTTACCTAGGTCAAGCTGCATTTTGGGCTCAACAAGCATGTGTCCTCGTGCTTCAATTGGAAAAACCAAGAAAAGATCACACAGAAATGATCTTCCATCATATCGTAACATTACTATTAGTTTGGGCCTCATACGTTTTCCATTTCACCAAAATGGGGCTAGCTGTTTACATCACTATGGATTTCTCTGATTTTTTCTTATCACTTTCAAAGATATTTAATTATTTGGATTCCCCATTTACACCACCGGTATTCTTCATATTCGTAGTTTGTTGGATTTATCTACGTCATGTCGTCAATATTAGAATCCTTTGGTCTGTGTTAACTGAATTTAAGACTGTCGGTGATTATGTGTTGGATTTCGCTACTCAGCAATATAAATGTTGGATCTCTTTACCAATCGTTTTCGTTTTGATTGCAGCCTTACAATTGGTTAATTTGTACTGGCTATTCTTAATCTTTAGGATTTTATATAGAATGGTGTGGAAGGGTATAGTAGAGGATACAAGAAGTGATTCTGAATCAGATTCTGAAGAACCAACGACTCCAAGCGCTGATGAAAAGAAAGGACTCTGATAACATATAAATGTTATATAAACTTAGATAGATAGATTATATGCAAAAATAAAAAGAAAAATAAAAAAAAGTTTGTACATACATATATCAGTTTACTTTTTTTATTTTCATGTTGTATCATTAACAACCCTATTCTATATTGTATAATACTGGGATATTCGAACCCCACCAGCATTATTTTAAATTCATTCGAGATAATACTCTGCTTTTCCTTCAACTGTGATTCGATTAGAATTTTCTTCTCATTGTCTACATTTTTATATTTACTTGTTTCAGTTTGCACCTAATGAACAGTTCCTAGAAGTTTTCTGAATAGCTTACCAGTAAAGTATATGAGGACTTTTATCATCGGTGATACGTAGAGATATCCATTACTGCCAATACTCTGCAAGAGGAGCTTTCCATGCCAAATAAGGAGCACGAGAACTTATCAATTCTGGAGCTGCTAAAACGATAGTTCGAACTATGACTTTAACTCCCTCAATTACGATTGCTGAAAGGATTTACCAATCCCTCCCATGATCAATTTAAGTTCTACAATTCAATCGACATATATGTTAGGAATTGTGAAATAATTTGGAATTTGTACACTTTTCTCTGTGGTTATCTTAAGTATTTATTAACTCAGCAAATATGGTATTGCCAGCATTCCCTATGCATCGTATGACCTAAAAAGTTTCTTAGATTACATGACGAGAAGAAAATATGCAGCTGCATATAACGCATATTTTAAATGTTTTGGTACAATCACCACTAAGTGTGACCTCCAAATCAATGTGGAGATTCCGGAGAGTAACAATCTCTATCAAAAGAATGAATCGAATATCTTTCTATTGGCTCTCAACACAATAGTTCCTTTCCTGATAGGTTCAGAAAGTATCTCCTAGATATTAATAAAGGGTTTGGTAACGACTGCTTATAGTTCACAATTTCAAGAGGCGATGATTCTAAATGGGCTAACTCTGTTTGAAAGTCTTAAAAGCCAACATTAGCTGAGCCTCTCAAATATGCTAAATAACATCTCAATCTATCTCAATTTCCATAGGAAATAGTATCGTTCTCTAAACCAAGCAACCTTAAATGCTTAGTAGCATTGGCATGGCTCAGACTAGTCGGTACTTTGACAAAAGTAGAAAGTCCTATAAATACAATGAGACTATCTATTTATCAGCAAATGATAGTATTGCTAAAAAAGATTTCTGCCTTGCAGGTAGGTCCAACAAATCACTTTTTATAGGGTATTTCTTATTATTGTACCGTAGCAAAACCAACTTTCCAAAATGATACTACTTGTAGGTGCTAATCTGAACATTACGTACGTAGATAACGACAATCTCCATTATTGACCCTGTTTGGGGGACTTTTTTATCAATGATGAATCAAAATCCTTTCTACACCAAGAAGTAAAAAAAACAAGAATTAGGCAACTTGGCCGAGTGGTTAAGGCGAAA
>NC_016489.1:344590-477454 GCF_000227115.2 Naumovozyma dairenensis CBS 421 | reverse complement strand
AATTATAAGATGATAAATTATCTTGACATCGTTATACTCATTTTGAAAATATTAAAAACCTAACTGTTCTAGCTGACAGATTTCCTATTTTTTTCCTGTAGACTATAAGGAATACCTACATCAAGAAAACGAAACCACTTTCTTTGACAAATGGACGATCACGACATGTCTGAAGAAGATGAAAGTTTTTACTCCGATGCTCATTCGTATCGAGAAGAGCATGATATTCTCCATGAGCACGATGAAGGGGACAATGACGAAGAAGAAGACTACGGTATGACCAGTACTGATAATGGTGATGGTATTGATGACGACGAAGATGAAAGTGATGGAGAAAATGAAAGCCATGATGGCGACGATGAACATAACGATGACCATGTTAGTGGAAGATACGCCAACTTACAATCAGCCTTAGATAGAATTAGCCAATTAAGAGCTGACGCTCAAGGAAACCCTGACACACCAAACAATAGCCAATTTGGTATGTTCCCAGAATTGCTTTCCATGTTAAGAGAAGGCGGAATCAGTAATTTGAATGGGGGAGGTGCGGATGAGGAAAAATCAAGACTTGATAAGCTGATTGAGAACGTTACTAATGCTAACGATGATCCATATTTTGCCATGGAAAGCTTGAGAGAAATATCAGAGAATTTACTAATGACCAACCAATTTGTATTGGATAGGACATTGTCCGTGAAGAAATTATTAAGAAGTATCATAGGTGTGTTAGACAGCCCCATTCTACAAGGTGAATTAGAACTGCAAATGCAGGCTTGCAGATGTCTTTATAATCTGTTTGAAATCAATCCCGATACAGTTAGCATGGCTGTCCACCAAGATATTATCCCAATTCTGCAAAATAAACTACTGGAAATTAACTTTATAGATTTGGCAGAACAAGTTCTAGAGACCTTAGAATTTATTTCAAGAGTTCATGGTAGAGATATTCTACTTTCGGGAAAGCTATCTCATTATATTCAGTATTTCGATTTCTTCACTATCCATGCTCAAAGGAAAGCCATTGCCATCGTTTCAAATGCTTGCTGCCGTGTCAAATTGAATGATTTCCCTACAGTTCAGGACGTATTCTTGTCGTTAAACAATATTTTCGTCAATACAGCGGATGAGGATATTATAACTAAAATTCTAAATATAGTCTATGCTGCAGCCGGGCAATTCACGAAGGATTCAATGTTAGATGATTTATTTACAGAGAATATCTTGAACCACTTGATCCAAATGATATCTGGTACTGATACAACTCTCCAGAACAAATTGAAATGTATAGATATTTTATCTCAATCGGCGTTAGTTAGTGGGAAACTAGCAAGAGCACTTATTGAAGTTCAAGATCTTTGTCCCATGTTTGAAAATTGTTTCAATGAATACAAGAAAACACCTAATACCCCATTGCATGAGATTTTAATGTTTGTTCCTAAAAGCTTATTAAAAAGTGTAGCCAGATTACTGGTGTCATTGTTCCCAGCTGAAAAAGATCAAGTATTGTCTGAATGTGATCATAAAAAGATAATACCCTTAGATAACGAAGAAAAACTGAACCTACTTCTGAAGAATACGACTCCTTTGCTGGTTGAAATCTATATCAATACGGTTGATTTCGATGTTAGAAGATATGTTCTAATCGCGTTGGCGAGAGTTGTTTCATGTATGAATAAATCCACGGCCGCTGATGTCTGTAAATATCTCGTTAGGCTAATTGGCTCAGTTTTAGCACAAGTTGAACCGTCCTTAAGGAACGATGAATCCAACTCTATTGAGATAAATAGTTCATTAATAGGAGTTGTTTCTATTTTACAAATAGTTGTTACCGATTTTTCTGACATCTATCTATCACAAGTTAAAAGAGAAGGTGTCGTTGAATTGGTCAATAAAATTGCCAACCATTTTAGAAAGATTAATAATTGTACAGATGAGAATTCAAGAACAAGTGTTAATGACCATGATATAGAAAGTGCCGGCGAAATACCTCCTAAGGAAAATCTTGATGGTAGGGGACATTCTGAGAGCGAAGAGGATGGAGATGGCGAAGAAGAAGAAGAAGAAGATGATGAATATGATCATCATGGATTCGGTTTGGGATTCAGTGATGGAGATATTCCAGATTCCGTTAAACCAAAGAAATTGAAATTCAACATCTGTAAAAAATTAGCACTCAATAATCTCGAAGCTAAGACATGCCAAATAACGGAAGATTTATTATCTATTTTTGGTACCGCTCAAAAGGTCCAACTGAATGAGTTGAAAGATATTGAAAAGTTAGTCACTGAACTTCATTCATTAGATATACACTTTAATTGTACTAAAGACGAAGATTGGCTCCAGTTTTGGACAACGTTACAAAATCATATTTTCTGTGGGAGTTTCGAACTTTCTGGATTTGAGCTAGTTTCAACAGGCCTGGCCTCAGCTTTGTCTGAGTTTTTAAGTAGATATGAGGATTGGTTAAGTGTGTCTCATAGAGCTTTCAACAAAGTATTTGGAGAAAATAATTTCAAGAAGTTCGTTGGAATTTTGCATGCAGCTTTGAACAGAGTGGAATCATTTAATATTTTAGAATGTGGTTTACAAGGAGAAGAAAGTGGTGTTGCATCATTAAGTAAACAAATACGGATTACCTTACAATATGAAGGACCTGTTATAAACGGCCTTGACTCTTCGTTTACTTCTCCAACAGTTTCGATACATAGTATCTCTTCATTTGCTACCCTGAATGAATTCCTAAGACATCGTTTTGCGAGAGCACAATTTTTGAATACAATCATTCCGAATGTGGCCAATTCTGAAGAAGCCACTTCTTCTACAAATGACTTTGAAGGTCTTAAAAACTTGAGTTTTGAATTCAGTTATAATAATGCAGACATAGCGATGACGGATACTATCTTTGGGGCAATTGCTAAAGGGTTGAAGAAAGAAAACAAAGACATTGCAGATATGTGGAAACAGGCGCCAAGTATTATATATAGAAAAAACGAAACAGCAAGTTCAGTATCAAGGTCAGAGGAAGAAGAAGAAGGACGGGAACAAGAGAGATGTTTAGCAATAATATATTCTGATAGAACTATGGTTGACTCCAAATCTACTGAATTAAAATCGTCTCATCATGTGTTAACACTATTGAAGTTTGCCAAACAAGACAACTCCGAACATGATATTTTCATTAATTCGAAAATTAGTGCCAAGTTATCAAGACAATTAGATGAGCCATTAATTGTAGCTAGTGGAATATTACCAGATTGGACATTACAATTGACTAGAGAATATTCCTTTCTTTTCCCAATTTCGACAAGGCTATTATTCTTACGTTGTACGTCTTTTGGTTACGCAAGATTAATTGAATTTTGGAAACATAGAAATGATGGCTCCAAAAATATAAACAATGACGAGCAACTACAATTGTTAGGAAGAACTGTCAGACATAAATTAAGGATTTCAAGAAATACAATATTCTTGACAGGTTTAAAGATTTTAAGTAAATACGGCTCCTCCCCAAGCATTCTAGAGATTGAATATCAGGATGAGATTGGTACTGGTTTAGGTCCAACATTGGAATTTTATGCCACTTTATCTAAAGAATTTGCCAAGAAACCTTTGAAAATGTGGCGTACCGATGATTATGCTTCTAAAGTTGAAGAACAGGGAGACGATACGGATTATATTTCAGAGCTTTTATTCCCTGCACCAATAGATTTAAAGGCTGACAATGCCAAATTACTTGAGCTTTTTGAATTTTTAGGTACATTTATTGGGAGATCGATGCTCGATTCAAGAATTCTTGATTTCAGATTTAATAAACTTTTCTTTGAATTTACGCATAAGAGATATAGGAAGATGGATTTGGTAGACACATGTAATGATTTTGAAAGTCTATGCACTAAACTTTCACTTGTTGACGCACAACTGTCACGATCTCTGCACTATCTCTATGAAAATAAAGGTGATGATGATAAGATTAGTTCATTGACCTTAACATTTGTGTTACCAGGAACTGACATTGAATTGATTGAAAACGGAGCAAACATCCTTGTTAATAGCATTAATGTTGAAGATTTCATCGCGAAAGTTCTTTCTTATGTATTAGATACTGGGATAGTGCAACAATTAGATGCATTCATAAAGGGATTCTCTAAAGTATTCCCCTACGTTGGTCTTTTGTCGCTAATGCCAGACGAATTAGTTGAATTATTCGGTCGTGTTGAAGAAGATTGGTCTCCCAAAACTTTATATAGTTGTATTAGTGCAGATCATGGATATACCATTGATTCACCAACGATACATGAGTTGATTGCAATAATGGCAGATTTTGATGGGCAAGAAAGAAGACTTTTTACACAATTTTTGACTGGTTCACCTAAGTTACCTATTGGAGGGTTCCGTGGTTTAAAGCCTAAGTTCACAGTTGTTTTGAAACATGCGGAATATGATTTAACCCCGGATCAATATCTACCAAGTGTTATGACCTGTGCAAATTATTTGAAACTACCTAAATATAGCGACCAACAAATAATGCGCTCGAGGCTAAAACAGGCAATGGAAGAAGGTTCTGGGGCATTCTTATTATCGTAGAGCATACTCCCATTCCTTTCTGCTCTTCTTATCCCAGCTTCCACATATATAGATATTTATATAAACATATCTACATATACACAGTGTATACAAAGTTTTAGTACATATACTCAATCGTTACACACTATAGATCGAGGACGATAAATCAGACACCAGATTAATGGATGTATCCCTCCCTAGCTCCAGACCAAGGTCGAGATTTCCAACTGTCTGGAGGCAACTATAACAGTGGTTTGCAAGAGCTCCATTCGATCGCCGTTTTTTTCTGAAACTTTCTTCTTCGAGAAACCGAAGCCGTTGTCCGCTCAGAAAACGACGCGGGGTGTGATAATGGTATATCGATATTGTTTATTTCGTTGTTCAACTTCTGTTGTTGCCATCGAAAGTCACATAACAACTAATCTATCGATCTTGACAACAGTATCACCTTCCCAAAATAATTTGTGGCATCCCAATCGGAGTGATTACCTCATCGCAGCTAATAAGATCAATATTTCCATTGTTGACCTTTTTCACAGAGTAGGAAGTGTTCACCTATAGAGAACAACGACGAGACAAAACCGACAATGAGCGATCAAGCAGACATTCCACACATGAACGGGAAACCCGATGATTTAACGACTAAAGATTCCTTTACTTCTAACTCAACTGCATCTACAGTAAACCCAGAAATACATGTCGAACAGGAATATACCCGAGTAACCGATAAATATCGTTCTATGGACCCTAAGGCTTTAGATCCTCCCACCATAATAAGTGACAATGATGTCCTACAGAATTCAGTCTCCTTAGATGACCCTATTCAATTCACTAGAGTTTCATCTTCATCGGTTCTGACAGATTTATCCTCGACAGATGGAAGTACTCAAGACTTAAAACAGTTCAATATACCAAATCGAAGAGCTTCTATCCAAGATGAAAATTTAAGTAAAGAAGGCGGTGAAACCCCAAGAACGGAGACTAAAACGAATGTGTCAACCGTTACACCAACTTATGCAGAATCGCATGAAGTTTCCACCATAGACGATAATACGAATTCGACGATACGTGTCTCAGAATCGGATAGGAACATAAATAGTACTATAAATGAGACATTTACAACAAATGATAGTACTGGTGATTTAAACGATACTATTAAGCTAATGGATTCTCCGGCTTTCCATTCTTCAAATATTACAGAACCAAGATCAAGTACGCCCTTATATTCACAATCACCAAGCTTACCAAAGAGCTCTTCAAAACCTATATCTAAATTCTCATCGGTTAAGAAGCCAATGACACCTGTAAGTAATAGTACTAGTAATAGCACACCTATGGTACCTAATAACAATAATAATATACGTTCATCGCCGCTGATGAAATCTAGTAAGAAGGTTTCGGGAACATTATCGAGCAATACTAGCTCCAAGATATCATCTGCACCCTCTTCGAAAACGTCCTCGACTACTTCTTTCCAGGGAACAACAGATGCAACAAAATCAAGGAGTAGCAGTAGTAGTCTTGTCAAGGGAGTATTTTCATCATTTGTACAAAATATTAAAAGAACTTCACAAGGTGACAAGAGAAAATCCAATCATAATAGTGGACCATCTTCTGTCAAAATTTCGACTCCTTATAATGCAAAACATATTCATCACGTCGGTGTAGATGCCAGGACCGGTGAATACACGGGACTACCTGAGGAATGGGAAAAATTATTGACTTCAAGTGGGATCTCTAAGAAGGAACAACAACAAAATATGGATACTATAATAGATATAGTGAAATTCTATCAAGATGTTTCTGATGCTACCGGAGAGGATAAATTAATCAATACTTTTAAACTTCCAGATACTTCTGACAGGAAAAATGATTTTGGATCACGCTCAAGTTCAAATTCCACTGTACAAAAATATGATCTGTCAGGTCCTGCGACCCCTATCCTTGGATATGAATCACCAAGACAACAATCTCGAACATCAATTCAATCTTCACCAAAGAAAAATAATTCAAGAGATATCGGGACTCCAAAACTAACAAATAATGATAAATATATCCCAAGTAGGCCTGCACCAAAACCACCAGGGAAACCTTCCTTGGGGTCTAATGCTTCTTCTCCATTAATAAGACAAAATTCAATAGTGTCTCCTATATCCACACCGACCATTGGAAGGCAACCGAGTCGATCTTCATCACAAATACAAACACTAAATAAAAAGGAAAAACAACCATTACCTCCATTACCTCCACCAACTCTTCAACAGAAACAAGATAATGATACCAGTATTGAAACAAAGATACCACCAATCCCTCGAACTGATAATACTTTAACAAATGAGAAAAATATATCAAGAGAAGCCTCAAGACATGTTAGTGAGAAGAAAAGAATAGAAAGAGAAAATCGTAAGAGACAACTATATGCGAAATTGGCGGAGATATGTTCACCGGGTGATCCAAGTAAATTATATACTAATCTAGTTAAGATTGGCCAAGGTGCATCAGGTGGTGTTTATATTGCCAATGATGTCAGTACGAATGAATCCATTGCTATCAAACAAATGAATCTAGAAAAGCAACCAAAGAAGGAATTAATAATTAATGAGATCTTAGTCATGAAGGGAAGTAAACATCCAAATATTGTCAATTTTATTGACTCGTATCTTTTAGATGGTGATTTATGGGTCATTATGGAATATATGGAAGGTGGATCCTTAACAGATGTAGTGACTCATTGTATATTGACTGAAGGGCAAATTGGTGCTGTTTGCAGAGAAACGTTATCAGGCCTTCAATTCCTTCATTCCAAAGGTGTGTTACACAGAGATATTAAATCTGATAATATTTTATTATCAATTAATGGTAATATTAAATTGACAGATTTCGGGTTTTGTGCACAAGTTAATGAAACTACTTTGAAAAGGACTACGATGGTTGGTACTCCATATTGGATGGCACCGGAAGTTGTCTCGAGGAAAGAATATGGTCCCAAAGTAGATATTTGGTCACTAGGTATTATGATTATTGAAATGATTGAAGGTGAACCTCCATATCTAAATGAAACACCACTAAGAGCCTTATATCTAATTGCTACAAATGGTACCCCTGAATTGAAAGAACGAGAAAAATTGAGTGATGTGCTGAAACATTTCCTTGATTGGTGTTTAAGTGTAAATCCAGATCAAAGAGCTTCAGCGACAGAACTTTTAGAAGATGTCTTTATAACGGAATATGCTGATGCAAATGAATCATTGGCACCATTAGTTAAGTTGGCACGTATGAAAAAAATGGATGATGATAAAGATGATGAATTTGATTGATTAATTCAAGAACGGAGGAAATTCATTAGGATAATATATTCTGCATTTACGGATAAAGCCATTGATTTTATGAATGGGGAATGGAGAAGAAATTGGACACATGAATATATTTTATTTTTCACGATTTAAGATTTATCATATTATATTATATTATATTATATTATTATAAAGATACATTGTAATTTTTTTATTTAGAACCCAATCGCTCGAAATGTCATTTGTTATGAGAGTTCTGTATGTATAAAGCCTTTGTGATGGTCCCTGGTCGAATATGTAGTCTATCGAATATATTAAGTAGAATATTGCATTGTATTTGAGTCTGAGATTTAACTATTCACTGAAGAGATGCAGATGTCGATGATAAGCTGTCGCTAGTCCTTCTGGAACGCACTGGTGAGCTGGATCTTCGATGTACTCGCATTTGAGGAGATCGTATGTTACTACTAGTATGGCTACTGCTGGATAAAGCGTCTGCATCATCGTTGGTATATGTGGAAATCAACTCTTCATCGGAAACACAAACTTGGACAAAAAACATTTTAGCTTCGTTATTCCCAATATTTGTAAAGGAATATTTATTATATGCTGGTATCTGGAACGTTGAGCCAGTAGTTGCAACGAATGTAGTTTCGCCAATATTAACGGTGACTGTACCTTGGATCAAATAAAACGTCATAAAGGTATTTAAGGAGTCGGTAGGGTTTCTATTACCGTTTTTCGGCAGTCTTAGCTTCCCACTAGCAAAATGTTTCTTATATTTATCAAACATTATTTCTAATGAAAATTTCTCATCTATTGTTTCCTGAGTTATTTCTGACTGTGAAATATTGGGTGCAAACGCAAGAGTCTCTAGACTCATTCGATTTTTGGTGACTTTGACATCACCTTGTAATATACCATTCTTAAGCCACTGTGCTTCTATTACTTCACCAGAACGTACTTGTCCTATGATATTCTTATCAAGTTTAGATCTAGTCTTATTTTTTACCGTTATGGTCGGTTCCTTTTGTTCGCCTCTATCATCAACTGTACCGATTGGAGCATCGGAGATTTGATTACGTAGCCGGCTTTTCTTCTTTTTACTACTTTCTTCTTCTTCATCAGATTCTTCATCGAAGGTAACAATTTTAGAAATTTCTAACACAGGTTTAATTGATTTTCTAGTATATATTACTTTTTCATTTCTCCAGTAATCTAAAGTTGGGATTTTCACCCTTGTGGATCGTCTTAATCCATCAGACTTTACCAACGAGTCATCATTAACTACTTGTGAGGCTTGCTCGAGAATACTTTTATTCGCACCCGCGTCATCATCCGATTCAGAGTCATATAGTCCATAGGAATCAGTTTTTATATTATCATAATTCAGCTCTTTATGATCGTCATCGTCGCTATTGGATGATCCGCTTCCGTTTGAATCGAGGTCTGATGATGGACCATGAATATAACTTCTATCTTCATCAGTTTCTAATTCATCCTCCAATACATAATTATCGGAAGTATTCAAAGAAGTATTATCCACTGTATTGTCCATTTCACTTTCAGTTAACGCAGGCATCGCGTCATCGTCATCTTGAAGGTAATTATTTACAGGGTATGATTTTTCATTCACTATGCTCGTAGTATCGATATCATTTGATTTCTGTGTATTAATGCTATCGAATCTGTTTCTAAAGAAAGTTGATCTTCTTTTCCTTCTGTTCGAAATGTCAGATAATCTCCGTTCTGCCATATAATTACCATCATCATTTCCTTCTTGAATTGTTCCTAATACGTTATCAGCATCATCATTATTATTATAATTATTATCGTAGAGGTTGTTATCAGTGGCTTGACTTAAGATTGAAGTCCTTGTTGGTCTTTTAAATCTTGAACTGTCATCGTTTTCCTTTTCGTCAACATTCAATATAGCATTTCGAGATGGAGTTGGAGAGTTAATTAAATCAGAGGGTAATATATTTTCACCATTTTGAATTGATTGAAATGATAGTAACGAAGAATTTCTTTTCCTTTTTTTACTTCTTTGATTTTTATCTGATAAATTAGTTGTATCATTATCTTGGAAGAAATCATCAAGATTTTCCATACTATATTCATCCTTCTTGATATCATTTTTGACGTTCAATCCCGTTTTACGGGATTTGATCCCCAGATTCATGTAATCCATTGTCAAATTTTCAATTAGATATTTGTCGGGGAATGTTAGGTATGTGATATAGTCTCTTATAGTTCAGCTTTGGCTACTTTTATTATTCATGATGACGGTTCTTGTTCACCTTCTTAAATATATACATTCCTAGTTTGTTAGTTTACAGAATGAGAATTTCGCGTTTTCGTGTTTTCCAGTTTCAAAGACATTAAGAAAAGACACATAAAGATGTCTGTAATATGTCTTTATAAACATGGAAATAACACAAAGAAGTGATGGTTGGTGATGATGGTGGTTGCATAGGTTTCCCATTAAAGTTACAATATGTAGTAGTACAAGGAATTGTCTATAAAAGAATGTGTATATATATATAGTATGCGTCTATTTCTGCCTTTTCCCCTCAACTATAAAGAATGAAGGCTCTTCCCAATAAACAAAATTATTTTGATTCAAATATTTCTTCACTTGAATTTTAATTCTTGGTACCCCACCAACACTATGTAGCCCTCTCCCTGTTATCAAAGTCAAGGGTTTCAAATAAATCACTTTATTTGATTTGGTAATTGAATATTTCTTGGAGTTAATTTCCCTTTCCAGTAATTCTTTGCTCCACCATTTATTCAAACCTAATTTTAATATATTTATTGCATCTGATGATTGAAACCCATGGAAATCCAAAGTATATGTTTCGAATAAGTTGGAAATCATTTGAAGACCTTCCCTTTGGTAGTCTTTGAAGTTGTTGGGCTGCTGCAGAGGCGTTGATATTGAAAGATTGTCAGCACTATTTGATCTTGATGTCGATTTATGTTTTTTCGTTGCTTTCCTTTTCGAAGAAGAAGAGGTCACTTCAATGAATTTATAGTTAGAGGTATCATCATTAGGATTGACGTTATTTTCTTTTGTTCCTAGGTTATGAATGAAAGTAGCGTTAGCTAAATTATCTTTAATTATGAATAAAGCTAGCGGTATGATTTTATTGATGTCACCGTTGAAAAATCGTAGGCAGTTTTTATAGAATAGTGGATTTATTGATTTTAATGGTAAATTCGAATCATCATTAATTATTGAATTTAATTCAATTACATTTGGATCATTTGCAGAATATCTAAATGGTTTTCCCGTTTCTTGTGAAGGCACGAATGTCGATAATATAACCTCCTCGTTGCTAATCTTTTTTTCCGGTATCGTTCGAGAAGAATTTGATTTTGACCTTTGTTGTTGCGTCTTAGTAGATAAATGAGCAAACCCATTATTCGACTGAACACGACCATAATTGGCCTTATTTCTAATAAACGTGCTTGAAATGGTAGCAGGAGCTTCTTTTCCTTCCACCTTTTGATGTAAGTTTTGATTTTTTTCTATAGTAGTATTAGTATAATTGAATATAATATCTATGATGGCCAAGACAGGATTCATTTGATTGTGGAAAAGGTATCTACTTGCCACATCCCTTGAGACCATGGTAAACTGTATAATTGTTTGTATATTATCCGATACAGAATTCCAAGGATTTTTTTTCCCAATTTTCATGTTCATAGTAGTATCATTCTTCTTCAATTTTATTTGATTTTGTATAATTTTTTGTGCCTTTGCATCTTCTGATGATAATAATTCGAAATTCAATAATTCAGTAATCAATTCATCATCACTTATGTGAGGTTTAGAATTATGATATCTTTTATAGGCAGATTTTATGAAAGATTTAGCAATTGTAGGAAACATATCCAAATACGTTTGTAATTTCTGTTCACCTTCAGATATCGACTTGGTATTATCTTTAGCATTAGCATTAGCATTAGCACTAGCACTAGCACTAGCACTAGCATTAGCATTATTCCCGCTTAAGAGGATGGAGATGGCTAATTCTATATCATTATCTGCACTTTTTAAAGAATTCCTCAAAATTTCGATGGGTTTATTTGGAAACATTGAAATCAATGTTGAGAGTAATTGATCATCATCAGTATGCTCGTTCGGTATTGTTTCAACTTCATCAACATTGTGGTTCATAGTTTCGTGATTGTAAGCATCATTCTTCATATTCTGTGAGAGTTCCTATCCAGATATATACACATATACATAGATGTAGTGGTAGTTTATATATATATGTATATATATATGTTGGTATGTATTTGTTCAGCTACTTTATTTGTTAGTCTGGCTGTCTGTCTCTGGCTCACTGTATAGACTATTAAAAAAAGTGAAAAATTTCATTGTCAGGTTTGTTATTTTATATAGAAATGTGGTTCTTCATAGCTAGACGTAGAGTAGGCAGAAGAGATAAAGTATTATGTAAATATATGGTGGTCTTATATTGACGTTTTACGATTACGTATATGGTATTTATTTATTTATTTATTTTTGCAAATGTTTACTTATCAATGAATCAATTAAACTTTTTTGGTAAGAATGACCTTGACCGTTACATTTACCCAAATTTTTGTTTAATTTCAATTCATGTAGAATTAATGTTGGATCAATATCTAACGAACAGTCATTTTGAATCAAATCGTTTAAATATTCCCAAATTTCTGGAATTGTTAATAATCTATCGTTTATTGCGTTAGTAGTAGAAGTAGTTGATTTATTTTCATTTTCATGTTCTTGTCCTTGTTGTTCTTGAATATTTGTTGGGAATGAAAACTTTGTATCAATCTCTTGTGTAGTATGAGGAGGGGGAGAAGGAGGTGAAATGGCTGTTTGATTCATAAGAGTGGTAAAAACGTCTTCAGAAGATAATAGTTTATTATTAGTTTGAATCATTTCATTATTAAAGTTTTTCAATTCATTAATTTGATTTTGTAAAGCGATTCTATCATTTTGACTTTCCATTAATTTTGATTGTAATATTTTTAATTCATTTTCCTTACGTTCTCTGAATGCCTTTTGAGCCGCTCTATTTTGTTCCTTTTTCTTATCTTTGTCTGTAATAATAGTTGTAGATATAGATTTGGATTTGGAAGGTATACGAGATGCAGAATTAGAACTATTGTTAGAATAGTCATTTGGATGATATCTTGTTGTTGTTGATAAATTTGGAGTTAAAGGTAAGGCTATGTTATCCAGATCGTTATTGTCTATTGAAGGCGGAGACAAGTTCAAAAGGAGGTCAGAAGATGCGTCGATATTGTTGAGATCAGCAGCTGTGACTGTATTGGTATTGGTGTTGATATCAATATTACTAGTAGTACCAGCAATATTTGAATCAAAGCCAGTCATATAGGATGCTATTTGGTTAGCTGAAAGAGAACTAATGTCATTATCAAAGGGGCAGTCTTCGGAATTGCTGATGCTGTTATTCGTTTGTTGCTGGCGAAGGTTTTCTGTTGTATAGTTGTTATTGCTATTATTCATTATCATCATCATCATCTGTTGCTGGTGATGAAGTTTCTGATATTGACGTTGTTGCTCCGTTGGGAAGGAATTTGTATCCAAATGAGATTGGTAGTCCATATTGCTGGGGAGAGTGTATGTACGATTTCGATGGGCACTTGGATTCTAAGATCGTCAGTGTGTTTCTGTTGAAATGTCACAAGAAAAATGTTAATAAGAACGTCTAATATGTCACCTGTCTAATATAAGAAGGGTCCCATTGATTGCATTTGTTGATTTATTAAGAGTTTGATTGATAAAGTATACAGTACGTAGATAGTTAACATACGTATGTATGTATGTACGTAGTTAACAGAACAGAACAGAACAGTAGCTGTAACTGTAACTGTACTATAGTATATTATATTATCACGTTCCTTCATTCCTTTTTCTCGAATTCAAAATTCAAATTAACCGGAAAAAGGGAAAAAAGGTAACCCTCTTGGAGAGCGCCGTTTTCTTTCGTCGTTCCATCCGGACACCACACTGCAGGCAATGGTGAGGGAAAACCTCAAAAAACTAAAAAAGAAAAAAGTGATTTCGCCCAGGATCGAACTGGGGACGTTCTGCGTGTTAAGCAGATGCCATAACCGACTAGACCACGAAACCATATTAACTTGTTTTGATTTGCCTCTAGACCTCTACTCAACATACGTTGGCGGCACGTGCTGCTTTCACTACTACTTTATACTAAGTGATGCCTGCCCTTCATAATACAATAATAATTAGAGACCTTTGAAACAATGACTAGATTCATACGTAGATACGTAATCTTATACATATACGTATGTAGATCTTACTCAAGCTAGAGTCTCTAGACTTGACTATATCAAGATATTTTCTTTTTGGCCCAAAATATATCAACGACACTTTGCATAACCTTAACTAATCTATCGAGAAACAATGTTTCATAATTGTGAAAACGAACATTTCGACCATGGACACAATCACAACCATGATCATTCCCCAGTAATTGAAACAAACCCACATCAATCTTTATATAGATACATAGACACAAACAAAATACGTTGTCTAAACCTAATACCAAGCGACACTTCAGACACACAACCAATATATAAATTCTTTCTAAAGACTCAAGATGAAGATGAACAAAACGATATAACAAGATATATTCAAAGTGACACAGATTGTCAATCAATAATCCATATCCCATTTATCTCCAATTGCAAGGTTTTCTCCATATTATTGAAAACAAACGGGGATTCACCCTCTGAGGAATTAAGTTCCATTAAAACTATACATTTAATTAAGAATTACGACAAAAATATAGATTTCGATACAATTACAAACTTCATATCAGAGAAGCAAAGAAATAGAAATATAATGCATACCATCGAACATCTTCAATTCCAAGATGATGACCCGGAAAGGGCAAACGAATTGATTGAATATCATTTACCATTGAAAATATTTCAAAATAATTGTCATTCATTGACTATCTTTATAGAAAACAATTGGTCACAAGATGAAGATGATTTGAATAGAATTTATTATTTGGAAATTAGAGGAGAATTTATAAATAATTTATCAAGGATAAATGATTCTATCTCTTTGAAAACTATAAATTATGAGAAAAATGCAAATCCTTTAGATCATGAAAAATTAGAATCATCTAATAATTTCATTAATTTGGGACAGTGATACATACATACATATATATTATATCTGGATATATTGGATATATATTATTTACAAAAGTTTTATCTTCTTCTCTTCAGGGTTTTAGTTATATTTTCTTGGTTAATCAAAACTTTTACTTAATTTGTTTACTTTTCGTATATTAATCTTACATTTTCGAATTTGACAAAAGCTTTCTGTTCCCAATAATATTTCATAATACAGAATGAATTAAAAAACGTGTTTCTATATAAGACTAATTTATAGGTGTACTATACTCCTCTCCTCGAGCTTAATCATACCAAGGTCATATTTTTGACCTTATCTTGTATAATACCTAATATATGCTCGGAAATGTAACCAAGGGTCCCAACAAGTGACATATTATCTAATTAAAAAAATTAATTCATTGCTAAACACTACCACAAATATAATGTTCCGACTTATAGTACTCTTCTATAGTACATTATACTATTTTTTTCCTTGAAGAAAATGGTAAACGAGATGTTGACATTCCTTGTGTTACAAGAAATGAAAGGAATTCAAGATTTTTTTTCACATAACCTTTTAATTTAGAATATAAAATGGCAATACAAAATAAAAATGAGAAGGTTGTTTTAAAATTTCAGAGAGAAATCAGATGAAGCAATGCGATTTGCTTTACTAATGTGTTTTGTACTTCTGGATTTGTTTGTTCTTGCACCGAATTTTTTTAATTTTTCCTTAAACTAATTAATTGATTGTTTAATTTTATGTCACTCAGCTCCGTCTTTGTACAAATTTCAAGATACTCATTAAAAAATTAAAGGTGGGCAGCAGAACTACTAAACTTTAAAGTGACTTACGTACGTACGTACAAATTTATCTCAACTAGAACTCTTTCACAAAAAAAGGAGACAGTTTCAAAGTCATCTCGATACCCCAAATCCTACCATCTATATATATATATATACATACAGAGAGGTAGAAACTATACTGTGTTTTCTTTAGGGACAGGCAAGCAAGCTACCATACACACAAAATATAATGGGTCTATTCGAAGCAATATTCGGGAAATCCGTTACCCCTCAAGAAAGACTTAAAAAGAATCAAAGAGCTCTCGATAGAGCTCAACGAGAATTAGAAAGAGAGAAAAGGAAGCTTGCCACTCAAGAGAAGAAATTAATTCTTGAAATTAAGAAATCAGCTAAAAATGGACAAATTAAAGCTGCTAAGATTCAAGCAAAGGATTTAGTTAGAACAAGAAATTATATGGAAAAATTCGATAATATGAAAACTCAACTACAAGCCATATCTTTGAGGATCCAAGCTGTGAGGTCAAGTGATCAAATGACGAGGTCAATGAGAGAAGCGACAGGATTATTGGCTGGGATGAATAGATCAATGAATTTACCACAATTACAAACAATTTCCATGGAATTTGAAAAACAAACTGACTTGATGGATCAAAGACAAGAATTCATGGATGAAGCTATTGATAATGCCATGGGTGATGAACTAGATGAAGATGAAGAGGCTGATGAAATTGTTAATAAAGTATTGGATGAAATCGGAGTAGATTTAAACACTAAATTACAGAATACACCACAAGGTGTATTATCGAGCATGAATGCTAATGATGAATTCACAGAAAATAGTGATACGATGAATAAGGAACCTGTAATAGAAGGTATGGGAGGTGGACAACAACATCCGGATGATGACTTACAAGCTAGACTTAATAATTTAAAAAAACAGTAGTACTCCTCTTCATGTAAACAAAAATAACATAGCGTGGTGTAATATAGAATATATATATATATGCAAAAAAGAGTAAAAACATAACGACTAGATTTGTATACTCTGTTTTCTATCAGAAGTTTTTTAATTAATTTTTTTTTCAACATTATATATTACTTAAATAAAATAATAAATAGTCATAAATATGATATGCAAACACTTAGGCCTTTTCATTAATCAAGTTTTCTCTAACTAAATATTCATAAATGACGGTAGCACATTCTTCAACAGTATTTTTATCAGTTCTTAAATGTAATTCTGGAGATTCTGGAGCTTCATATGGTGCAGAAATACCAGTGAATTCCTTAATAACACCTTCTCTTGCCTTTTTATATAGACCCTTTGGATCTCTCTTTTCAGCAACATCCAATGGAACATCCACAAAGACTTCAATGAATCTTAATCCAGATTCTTTATGTAATTCACGGGCTTTATCTCTATCAGCTCTATATGGGGAAATAAAAGAAGTTAAAGAAATTGTACATGAGTCAGCAAATAATTTAGAAACTTCACTAATTCTACGAATATTTTCGTTTCTATCCTTTTCAGAAAATCCAAGATCTTTATTTAACCCAAATCTAATGTTATCACCATCTAATCTATAAGCTGAAACGCCCTTTTGTAATAATAATTGTTCTAATGCACATGCAATGGTACTTTTACCAGAGGCACTTAACCCGGTGAACCAAACTGTACAACCTTCTTGTTTCCTCAAAGTTTTACGTTCATCGTAACTTAAATTTGGATGCCATGTAATATTTGTAGCCATCTTGGTATTTTTTTATTATTTCTAGCTTTTCAATACGTCTCTCTTCTTCAAAGAAAGAATCTACGTGAACAACAAGTAATTGATAAAGGAAAAAACAGATAGTCATCGAGATTAAAAAGGACAAGAAATGCATCCATACGTATTTATAGGAACGAGCATTGGTATAATCTCATATCACAATTTTTTGACATTAGAGGGAAAACATAACAAAACAACCACCTAAGAGTTCTATGGCCCTTCTTCTTCTTGTCGCAGATTAATGTTCGTTTCTTTGGATGATTTTCCTTTAAAATGAAATAAACACAATTTGACGTTATTCGAGACTATATCTCCGCACACAGTTTTTCATAATTGCTACCTTCGAGTATTTAAAATTTTTAACCGCCCAAGTCACGTGTAATTTTTACTCAAAAGGATTTATTTACGTACTATTTTGTGCATCTCAGATATACTTTGCTACCGCGGAGTTTCGAATAGATTGTCGACATACCGTATCCAAACTATATTTTATTAAACCAGAATTGCCATCAATAATATTGATTCAGTAGTTATTCATTCTTCCAACGTTAAAACATTAGTACGTATTTCTTTTCAAGGAGTATTATAGTCTATACAGAAGCATATATTTGTAGTTTTTCTAAATTAAACAGATGAAACAATCTCACTAGCATGTCTCAAGATTTCCACCATTCTCTTACATTCCTTTCTTCTCTGAATAGTATTATCATTTTCCTTCGTCAACTCTTCCAAATTCTTATTATTATAAAGTTTTTCCAACAACACTTTTTGAATATCGCTTTTACTTCTCACAATCAATTTCAACATCAATGCTTTTGGAATAATATCTGCTACAGTTCTTTTAACAATATCGAAATAACTAGTAATTAATAATTTAATAACTTCAGTCTCTAAAGTTTCTCTTTCTGTCATTTGTCCAGTAGCTTTCAAGACAGGTGGTGGAGATTCCAATGCTGCTAACTTCTTCTTGTTTTTACTGGTAAAGAAACCACCAAAAAATCCTCCCTTTTCATCGTTAGCTAATGCCTTGGTAGCAGCGGATGCACCACCTTGTTGGTGAACTTGCTGGTTTGGAGGTAATGGCTTCCCGGTTTTTGGGTCTACTGCGACAGGTTGTGGTGGATGTAATTTTTCCTCAACCATGACCATGGCTTGAGATCCCTTTAATAAATCTGGATGTGCTGTATTAATGTATGTTCTTTCTGAGTCAATTATATCAGTAACGAATTTGTTTGTTGGAATCATTGCCTCTTTTAAGAATTCAATGAATTCGTTAGAAATGGCCTCTCTTAACCCAGGGTATCTACCATATTTTGGTTGAGTAATGATTTGTTTTAAGATACGAACCAATTCATCAAATATCAATGTGACTAAACGTAAAGACGGTTCTTCGAATCTTTTAATTTGTTGTTTAACAAGAACCTCAAAGGCTAATGTACCAACGAATAATGATGGTGCAGACCCGGAACTATTATACATTATTGTTCTAATATCAGAATCTTTAATTTGATCAAATGGATCTAATGAATCTATACCATTTTTGTAAACTTCATGGAACACAAATGAAATTCTTGCACCACCTGAAAGTTCTTGACTTGATAATTCTTTAGCTTCACCATCTAATATCCCACTAAATTCGTTGGAGAAATCTGTAATCATACTTAATACGATGGAATTTGATGAATCCATAGTTTCAGGACCCAAACTATATAACTCATTTTGATATTTTTTCAAAGTTCCTTCAATTTTAGCCTTAATATCAGGTAAAGTTTGTCTAATATGATGTAGCAAAATGGAACTTAATTTCTTAGCTAAATATGGTGTACCACAATATTGAGCCTTGGAACTATAAGATGGATGTTCTTCGAAAAATTTTCTTTCATCTTCTAAAGCGTTTCTAATTGATTTCTTTTTTTCAACATCTTTTTGACCTCTATTAATCACAGGAATATAACCATATCTTAATGGGATAACTCTACCTGCAAGAATATCAATGACATCTGTACCTTGATCCATAAGATCCACTTTAGTTAAGACACCGATGGTTCTTGTCCCCTCTGGATCCACTTCTCTTGCTAATTTTAACCCATCACTATTTGCCAAATCAGTATTTGCCGCATTAACAGACAATATAATGGCGTTTGGTTTAGAGATATATTTCAATAACATATCTTTAATTTGTTTTTCAATATCAGGAGGTTGATCACCAACTGGGACTTTAGTTAACCCAGGTAAATCCACCAAAGTCAAAGTCAAAACATAAGGAGAGTAAATTCTTAAATTGATTGGTACTGCAGAAATACCGCAATTGGCACCAGTGACTTTATCAGTCTCTTTGACAATTTCTTGTCTAATTTCATCAAAATTGAAAAATTTCTTATTAGGCAAATGCAAGAATTCCCCCCATTCCTCGGCATTGTCTTCAGTTTGACCCTTACCATTAGGAGTTTCTGGCGCATTACTATGGGTAGTCTTTTCATCTACTTCGTTTAAATCCAAATCTAATAATTGATTAGTGATATCCTTAGAGGCATGTTGTTGCTTGGACTTATTTTTTTCCGCTGCAGCAGTAGCCTTTTTAGATCTTCTATTGATTAATTGTAAAATCAATGGTCTTCTTGTGACGATACCAGTACCTCTAGGTAAGAAATCTCTACCAACGATGTTTTCTAAGACTGAAGATTTCCCAGAGGATTGAGAGCCAACGACTGTGATTTGAGGCAAATCGATTGGTGACTGAGACCCACCTCCTAGTGGAGCCAAGGCATCTTGTAATTTATTGATAGTAGCGATTAAATGTTCATCCATTTTACTTCAAAAGGGCTGGTGATAATTTAAGAAAGGTCGAAGTAAAAAAATAGAAGCTTATCGAATCGAAATTAGCTGTAATCCAAATCAAAGTACGTAAATAGGATGTTGAAACCTTCACCTTATATTTTGCCTTTCTTTCTCGCTGAAGACTAGTTCTTCTTTTCCTGATCGTGAATATTGATCTTGATCTTGAAACTTGTTTATTGATCTGACTTTGCCACATTCAACATAATACAGCTTTACGTATCTTCGCCCCGGAGAGAAAACATCGTTTGGAACGAGGCCACCGGTAAATCTGGCAAATACAAAAATAGTTTCTTAAAACAAATATATAGACTACATGATTTACCTATGCGTACTAGTCTGCTTTATTTTGTCTATCAGTTAGGCAAAGTTCTCAGTTCGCAAGATATACGCTCTATCAATCCATTATTGAACGTATATATATACCACTGAGCATCGTTATCCTCGAGAGAAATCATAAATCAGGCTTGTCCAAGGATTGATTATTGATTTTGAGATCTGATTTACACTGTTGAGTTAGATCAAGCAATACACACTCATATATATATCCTTTTAGAAGCGATTACCTAGTTTGAACAAGTATGAACTATCAAAAAGTATACGGTATCACTGGTCCCGTCTCGATTGCACAATCCACAGCAGCAGAAAACAAATTAAATGATGAATTAGTACAAGAATTGAAAAAAGAGAACTCTTTCGAAACAGAACAAGAAACAGCCAATAGAGTGAAAGTTCTTGAAATTCTACAAAAATTAACTGAAAATTTCGTATTTAAAGTCTCGAAAAATAAAAATATGTCAGATGGGATGGCGAAGGATTCGGGTGGGAAAGTTTTCACTTTTGGTTCTTATAGACTGGGTGTTCATGGTCCTGGGAGTGATATTGATACTTTAATTGTGGTCCCTAAACATGTCACCAGAGAAGATTTTTTTACCGTGTTTGATTCGTTGTTGAGAGAAAGACCTGAATTGGAAGAGATTGCTCCTGTCCCGGATGCATTCGTTCCCGTCATTAAGGTCAAATTTAGTGGAATTTCCATTGATTTACTTTGTGCCAGATTAGATATTGCTCAAGTTCCCTTGAATTTAACACTTAGCGATAAGAATCTTTTGAGGAATTTAGACGAGAAGGAATTGAGAGCATTGAATGGTACAAGAGTGACAGATGAAATCCTGGAATTGGTCCCGAAACCAAACGTATTTAGAATAACATTAAGAGCCATTAAATTATGGGCACAACGAAGAGCCATTTATGCTAATGTGTTTGGATTCCCCGGTGGTGTGGCTTGGGCAATGCTTGTGGCAAGAATTTGTCAATTATATCCCAATGCATGTAGTGCGGTAGTATTAAATCGATTTTTCAAGATTTTCTCTGAATGGAAATGGCCACAACCAGTTGTGTTGAAACCTATTGAAGATGGTCCTTTACAAGTACGTGTTTGGAACCCAAAGATATATGCTCAAGATAGATCTCATAGAATGCCCGTTATTACACCGGCATATCCATCCATGTGTGCTACTCATAACATTACAGAATCCACCAAAACAATTATATTGAAGGAATTCGCCAGAGGTGTTCAAGTGACAAATGATATCTTTTCGAATAAGGGTAATTGGGGGGATTTATTCAAGAAACATACATTTTTCTACGAGTATAAATTTTATCTGACTATTACAGCTTCTACAAGGGGTACCGATGAAGAACATTTGAAGTGGAGTGGGCTAGTAGAAAGTAAACTAAGATTGTTGATATTAAAACTGGAAGCGTTGCCGGGGATCAATTTGGCACATCCATATACAAAACCTTTTGAATCTACATATTGCTATACCACTGACGAAGAAAGTAAAACTATATTAAATGATTATGGTTCACATGCGACCGAAGGAACATTAAATAACTTCCTAAAGGTGACAGATGATAATAAGAACAATGATGACGTCAAAGATAAAAAGAAAGTTCGTATTACGACAATGTACATTGGACTAAATGTGAATGTTGCAAATAAAAAGGAAAAAATTGACATTCATGTCCCATGTACAGAGTTTTTCAATTTGTGTCGTAATTTTAATGAAGAGTATCAAAAATCTGATTTATATGCTTTATCAATAAGGTACGTCAGATTATATGATCTTCCTGATGCAGTGTATGACGAAGGCGAATCTAGGCCCATCAAGAAGAGTTCCAAAACGAAAAGAAAGAAAAGAGATGGGGAAGATGAATTGACGAAAAGGGTACGATCAGAGAAGTCATCTTACGATAACAATGCAAGTATCTTGGCTTCCAAAGTTTCATCATCTTCATCTGATAATAAGTTGCCCGTAGCGTCAACGACGGCATAATAGATGCTCAACAATATTACCTTCATCACTGGTTATTATTAGGTTTTCAAGGACATGAAATATACATATACATGCACATATATATATAAAGTCTATATGGATGTATGCATATATTACAAGAATACACGACTATATCGTCACATCACAAAATAATGTTTATTCCAATGGAATATAGTTTACAATCAAATATGTTTCCTTCGGTGATCCTTTTTACCATGAAGGATCATTAGAACCGGAGTGTCTTAACTACGTATGTTGTTACTTTGACTTTTTGGTCGCGGTTTGAGGAATGTATATATATATATATATATGCTTGAAAACGCTCTTTCTTCCAATTGATCTTAGGGGTTTTGAGCTTTAAGATGAAGTCCGTTTATAAGAGATAATGGATACTTCCATAAAAAGACAAGGAAATCGTTACTATTAGGGAGTCAATAATTTTGCTCACTTATTATTGAAAACTATTCGGTACTTTTGAAGGATTACATATAGCTAGATTAACTTTTAAGGGGACAAAAAAGAGAACGACACGTTATACAACGATGGGATTAGAGACATTAAAAGTACCAATTAAGGGTCTCAGAGATAAGACCCACCCAAGCTTAAACGGGAAGTCATCTGCCCAATCTATGCATTCAAATAGATCGTCATGTTCATCGGTATCACAATGTTCCTCCATGGAACGTAAGTCCAACCTTAATGACGAAAGTGGGACTCGCTTGGATACAGATGATATTGATGAAGAAGATGAATCAGGCCAAAATATCTTAATGAATATAATTTCCCAATTAAAACCTGGCTGTGACTTATCAAGGATAACATTACCCACATTTATCCTAGAGAAAAAATCCATGCTTGAAAGAATAACAAACTCCTTACAATTCCCAGACATATTAATGGACGCACATATTGAACCGAATGAATTGCAACGGTTCATAAAAGTGGTTAAGTTTTATCTGGCTGGTTGGCACATTGCCCCTAAAGCGGTGAAGAAACCATTAAATCCAGTATTGGGTGAATATTTTACGTGTTATTGGGATTTACCAAACAAACAACAAGCCTTCTACGTTGCTGAACAGACGAGACACCATCCACCCGAATCTTCATATTTCTATATGATCCCCGAGTCTCAAATTAGAATAGACGGGATTGTGGTACCTAAATCAAGGTTCTTGGGTAATTCAAGTGCTGCTATGATGGAAGGTTTAACTGTCTTACAATTCCTGGACTTGAATGAGAAATATACGTTGACTCAACCAAATATGTATGCAAGAGGTATCTTGTTTGGTAAGATGAAATTTGAATTGGGGGATCATATGATTATTAAGGGCCCAAACTACAATGCAGATATTCTTTTCAAAACTAAAGGATACATATCAGGTACTTACGACTCCATTGAAGGGACGATAAAAAATAATGCAGGGGAATCTTTATATTCAATTAGTGGGAAATGGAATGATGTCATGTACATTAAGGATTTGAAAGATTCCAAAAACGGTGGGAAGAGAGTCCTCTTTGATACACATACAAGTAAGACTTTCAAGCCAAAAGTTCGCCCCTTAGAGGAACAAGGTGAGTATGAATCAAGAAGGTTGTGGAATAAAGTTACTAATGCATTGGCTGTAAGAAATCATGAAGTTGCTACCGCAGAGAAATCAAAAATTGAAGATTACCAGAGAGAATTAGCGAAGGAAAGGTTAGATAGTGATGTACCCTTCCATCCAAAATTATTTAGGAAGGTGGATGATCCTAGTAAAGAATTGAATTTCTACATTTATAAACATATTCCAAAAGGTAATAATTACGAGGCTCAAATAAAGTCAATCTTGGAAATTGCGCCAATATTACCTGGACAAAAATTCACGCATAATTTTGAAACACCTGGTTACAAGAAATATCAAATTGAAGAGGAGGCACTCAAGAGACACTCCAAGGGCTAATACACCTTCCTTTTCATTCTCTAGATAACCCGACAGGCAACAAAGGTAGGCCAAAAAAATTTCGTTTTTATATCTGGCGATCAACATTAATTACTTATCCTATTTATTTAATATATCATTTATTCAATATATCATTTATTCAATATATCATTTATTCATTAGTCGTTCTTTAATAGTCATCAAATTCTTCTATAATTGTTTTTTTGAACCCATAAAACATTATATCTCTTGCAATCAATAAATCGTCGGTAAAACCTTCGGGAACAAACGGTTTATTATATTGATATGGAATGTAAAGATGAGTTTCTTCTTGGAAGACTCTAATTTCATCTCTCCATTTATCAAACAATTCTTGTCTATTAATAATTTCAAATTTTTTCAACAAGACGAAAAGACAAAGGAACGGTGGCCACTGATCAGTCCTTAATAACTCTATTATCTCTAAAATTTCGTTGAAATTTGTCTTGATATCCACATTAAATTTAACTGGCTGCGGATGGTACTTCTGATCTTCAACAGATAATGAAAATATACCGTCTTCAATATCTACCTCCTGGGATATAATAATATCATTGTCACGGAAGATCTTATCATAGTGTTTCCAAAGTCTTTTAAACTCCAATCTATGATATAATGAGATTTCTCTTTCATGGCCACCAACATGGTTAAGGAAATATGCTAATGCAGACCAAGAGGAGCAATTCGATGAATGTTGGAAACAATACCTCTTAACCTTTTCAAATAGAGCCATTCTCATTGAATCAATATTATCGAAAAACCATCTCATTGTGTTCCATGAATAATAGTTTGTTGGATGTTTCATAAGTGAATGGAAAAATGTCATGATATAATCATTATCTTTATTTTTCTCAGGTGATAAAATCAATTGATTTATGACGTAAAGTTTCTTGTAATAATGCCACATGGAGGATGATTTATTTAATCTATTATTTTCTGAGCTCAAAAACCTTTGAATCAGCTTCAATTCTTTATTTAAAAGATCAATCTTCTTCGCTTTATCATCATCGCTTCCATATTGTTGTAATAACTTGATGAATATCTCTTCATGAAGAGTGAAAATCGTTTTATGTTCAGGAGTACATAAGAACATACCAATAGTCATATAATAAGTATTCCAATAAGAGTATTCCGCATTATTATTACCTTTCCTATTTATTTTAGAACGCTCTCTCATATCAAAATTTATAAATTCATTAAAATAATCATGTGCCTCCTTCAAAATTCGTAAGTATGTTCCCTTAAAGCAGATAACTTCTGAATGATTGGACGTCTTATCAACATAAAAGTTGGATTTGATATTTTGCTGGTCAGGTGCAATTGTTAAGATACAATGATCTTGAGGGTATTCATCAATCAATAATTCGAATAATTCCTTACATAGCGTTAATCGGTGTGTCATTATTATGTTGGACTACTGGTTAGATTCTTTAATTTTTATGTAAGCTCGGTAGCTAGAGCAACACTTCATAAAATAAGATCCGCTTCACATGTATCTATTCGTTAAGTTGTTCATAGATAATAAATATCTTGTAGATCATGTCAATTAACATTCCATTATCCTTAATTTTGCATACGCGCTGTACTTACTGCACTCTCCACATATTCTTTACATAAATACGATACCATAAGCTTTACATGGATAAAGAGATAAAACGAGAGAGAGACTGTAATTAAATGACGCTAATGAAAGTCTTTCCCCTTAATACCTTATTGATCAAATTTTCAGATCCTTCTAACCTAGTTCATAATAATCAATCTGGGTAAGCTTCAGCCGAATATCGAAGGGTAAACAGAAATACACTAACCGTTACATCATGAGACAATATTCATTCGTTATTAATGGCTCACTCATTCTGTTTTAATCGAAACAATTGGGATGTATGCTTTTAAGATATGAAAAGATATATTTTTGAATAAACTTATATAGATAAAGAAAAACCAGCGAACAAAGAATATTGATATCTCATCTTGATAAAATAAAATGAAATATGTCATAACAGGAGGAAAATACCGAAGAAAAAATAAAAATATAATCCCTTAATCGACATCCAAAAATGCAATATATTCTTTATATGATTGGTCTGATTCTGGTGGAAGTTTTGGAACGTCTTTATATCCCTCCTCAGTAACTCTTAAATCCCTTTCCTTTTTCAATTTACTACCAAATTCAGGATTTACATTTACGTTAATAAATGAATCGAAAACATTCGAAAATGTCAGGAAAATAATAGTGGAGACAGTTACTGTAAATATAGTTGATTTTAATATAGAAGATGAAGTTAGGGGGGTTCCTCCGGAAACTACCGTTGGAGTAATTGAATGTACCGCACGGTTTTCTGTATGCTGTTTTCTTTCATTATCAAAGTCATTTCGTAATAATGGGTTTTGTATTGATGTTGCGTTCCTTCTTGTTATTGCTAAAATAGGCATCTGTCCGTTAGTAGAAGTGGTAAATGAACTCTTAGTACGAGTAACAGGGTAGGTAGTCGTATAAAGATAAGAATTCCCATCACTACCTTGTAAGTTATCTTTGGATCTATTTCCTTCCTCAGAAACAAAATCTGTCATAATGCCTCTTTTTTCCATTTCTTGTTCTTCTTCTTTCTCTGATTTATTAAATATTCCAAACCTCAAGTTCGTCCTCTCTGGACTTAGCCCCATTCTCATTCCTCTTCCACCTAACGGAGGCTGTGGAGGACATACGAGTACTGAAGAGACTGTTGTATAAGTAGAAACTGAGGTAACAGTTGTTGTTCGAGGAATCCATTTCTTTTTAGTCTTAGTTTCAATAGTAGTTTGTGTCGTTAATGAGGTTTTCGTCAAAGTGTCGGTTACGGTCTTCCTCACTTTCTTACATTTAAATTTGTATTTGGTGTCAGTCGTTGTTGTTGTTTGTGTCGCTTTACCAGGCAAAGAAACAGTTTCAGTTATTTTCCCAACTTTGATTATTCTGGTTGTTCCTTCAATCTCGGTTTCAGTTGTGGTAATAAAATCATGTCTATATTTGGTCTTGGTTATTAAATCATAATCAGTTTCTGTGAATGTAACATAATCATGTAAATATTTTGTCTTTAATTTTTTAATATATTTGGTATCAGTTTCAGTTTCTGTTGTTGTATCATAGTCTGTCCAAACAACAGTTTGATAATCTGTCACATAGAGTGTATCTTCAATGGTTGTAAAAGTTCGAACTCCAGAGCATTCATCAATAATCACCGTTGTTTCGATAACTTTTGGCTTCCATTTCGTATAAGTTTTCTCGTTAGGGACGTACGTAGTGAAAGTATTTGTTGTAGTATAAAATAAAGGAGGTTTAAAAGAAGCATCATTATTATTTTTATCATCTTCATTTTTGCCTTTGTCATCCTGATCATCTTTAGGTTGTTTTTTCTTCCTACGCCAAAATTGTGCATCTAAGATTTCAGAAATCGACTCATTCTCTTTTAATGGGCACTCCAAGACGTTCAATATCGATTGACTTAACAATAGCTTTTCAAAAGACAATAGTCCTCTATATATCTTATTATTTTCTTTATCTTTAAAATATTTCAAAGCGGGACCATTAGTAATTGATGATGAACCGTTTGAATCAATATCTTGTAATTTAACATTTCTTTGACCTTGAGTAAAACCTGATAATACTTTTTTCAAAACATCTAATTGGCCCTTGTCTGAACAATGATCTTCGAAACAATTTGAAATTAAGGCACTGAGGCCACATTGAACACATTCACAATTATTCATGTCTAATAAATTCGATGGGTCGACATTAATACATGAAGGACAAAACTCGAATTGTTTTGCAAAATGATCAGAAATACATTGGTCTGTTTTATTATCACAACTTGTTAAAAAGGGTGGTATAGCTCCCTTATGAAAACCTGGGCATAATTCGACATCTTGACCGGTAAATCTACCCCTAAGAGTAACCGATTCCAATTCTGTGTCAATAGCAATGACATATAAGAACCATCGGTAATTAAACAGAATAAAACCTAAGAAGTAAAGGAAAATCATACTCACACTTGGGGAAGTTTCGGTGGGTGGTTATTTTAGTTTTTATTGTTGGAAATAAGAATGGAAATGGGAGAAGAACAGAAAAAGAAAATTAGGAGGAGAACGTTTGAAGAAGATAGAAGAGATAAAAAGAAGAATACATTTTGAAAGAATTAATAATAACAATATATATATATATATACAGGAAACGAAGAAGAGAAGAGGAATGAATAATGAATTTATTTAAATAATTTTCTCTGTCACAGAAATAGGACGTTATATTTTTAAAATATATCTGTGACACAAAAAAAACCAAATCATCCGCACGTGATACAAACTGCACCTGGAGGGATAGAAGATATCTTTCCCAATCATGAATAATGATGCAATGAGAGATCTTCCTTGAACGAAATTGGTTAATTCGTTCTAGCCTCTTCAATTATCTTCTTTGTTCTAATTTCTTCCATCTTACGGACTTCGTCTATAATCTTGTTATATTTCTTCTTTTGCATTTTACCCGAAATATCTCTTTCATCGACAGTATTTACAAGATAGATATTTGGTGCAGTGAATTGTTTATTTTCAAAATGAATTGCGTTTGGTTCAGATTCTTTAAATCTTTGTAATTTACCAGAAAAAATATTATCAATATAGTATTGCTTGAAAGCTGCTGGTGTATTCATAATCGTGATTTGATAATCTGGTATCATATACCCTGTCTTAGCTTGTAATTCTTTAACAAATTTGAATTTCGTCACCAAATCAGGAAGTGGTTCATCCATTAGCTCTTTATCAGCGTTCACTTCATTTAACAGACTTTCCATTATCTTCTCTAATTCAGTCTCATTCTGAACTTTGGTCTTATTCAACCAGTAATTGAAAGGAGCATCCTTATACAAGCGTTTATTTTGAGAACCAACCTTCCTATTATTTCTCCTCCCAATGAAATTTTCAGGTATTAATTTCAACTTATGTGTAGCTAATGAAGTGTCATCAGTATCGTCCTTGTTATCTTTCCTCGTTTCAATATCTTGAATAAGGTCTTTAGTAGCCCTCTTATTAACGATCTTCACGCTCTCTTCTCCTTCTGTATCCTTTCCCTCCCCTTTCATCTTATTTCTGGATTTGAACCAATCCATGATGTCTAGAGATGGTGAGTTTATAACGTGGAAGTTCCTCGTTAGGGAAATGTTACCGTTTCTGATGCTTTTCTCAAGCAGAACGCTCTTATTAATCGACAACATATTTGACACTGTTTAATCTGAAATACGAATCAAGTTGCTTCTTATCTTGCCAAGTTAGAGAAATCGGTTATCCTTAACCTGACCGTTGTTTTATCTATTCTTGACTCTGGATTAGTCCCTTATTGACGTTCCTGTTTTTGTTTTTGTTTAAGCGACTGAAACTTTTCTTGTAATTTAATATTGAAGGTCCTTAATAATGCATGGCAACCATGAAACAGTTTCAAACAGAGGACAATCAGATAGAGAAATAATATAAATAAAAATGGGTGTTATATTTAGTTGCTGTAATGTACACAGCGGCGACGATGAAGAGCAAGAATCCTTGCTAAGGTCTCAACATGAGAACAATAATAATGGTGATCCTAACAGCGATAGTTACGATGCATTGCTTCAAAGACAATTAGAATTACAAGAACAGAAAAGACTAACAAGAGAGAAACAATTGAGAGATATAGTTACTGATACAAATGATAAATTAATTGATATCTCTATGGTTAGTAATAGTGGGATTGTAATACAGAGCGATGATAATGACATATTTAGAAAGGCTGCTTTGGAAGATTCTGCTATTACAGCAAATACCACTGTATCTAATGAAGATATTACTAACAATACACAGAAGGACAACAATGTAACGTCATTGAAGAAAAGTAAGTATACAGTGCTTAATCCTGATGAACATCTAACGGATAAGGATAAAGAACGACTACAATCTACGTTGCGTAATGTATTGAAAGAGATAGAGGAGCAAGTCCACATAGAAGTGCCGGGCAAATTGACAGTAACTATCTAAAACAGATATGTAAATATAGATATATGAGCATCAACTATAATTAATAATAATAACCATAAGATAATCATTCATCTTCTATATCAGATCCCCGCCGTCCTTTTATAGGTTTCGAATATTTTTGTATCTCTCTTACTATATGATTTTTCCAAAATCAAAGATGGATCAAACAACAAATTTTCCACTATATTGACAAACAAATATATAAACAAGCAGATAGACCAAACAAACGTAGAGACATCAACAACCAGGAAAGAAAACAGTGACAGAGCCCTTGGTTAATAAGACGACTTGAAAAAAGATGCCTCCAAGAAAGCGTAAGATTGCAGAACCAGGACCAGAACCAGAACCGGTTTCAACGGAAGAACAACAGGTGACTGACCAAGTGCCAACTGATGCTGAAGTTGTGAATGGCGAACCTGAACCTAAGATACAAAGGAGAACATATACTGCAGGTAAACATCCGAAACCTGCATCAGAAGAAATATCACCAGTAGACTATTCTACTCCATTAAATCCAGACTCTGAACTATTTAAAGATTCAGATTGGACTATACAAAGACTAAATACATTCATTAATTTCACATTGACGAAATTGTCTGAAACTTATAAAGATATCTTTAAAGATTTTATTAAATTGCCAAGTAGGAAATTCCATCCTCAATATTATCATAAGATTGAAAATCCAATTTCAATCAATGAAATTAATAAGAGAGACTATGAGCATATGAATAATAAAAGTGATGATGCGGAAGAAAAAGAGGAAGAAGAACAAGCAGCAACATATAAAAGTACTGGTGTCAAGAGTTTCCTTTTAGATGTTGAACTGTTAGCAAAAAATTGTCATGCCTTTAACGTAGAAGATAGTCTTATAGTTAAAAATTCATCTCAAATGGTTATGTACATTGAATTTGAAGTATTGAAAGCAAAGAATTTCTCCAGAAATTATTTAGTTAATGATGAAGTTAAAATTAAGTTAATTGAATTGATCGAAAAAGTCATCAATGGGACGGAGAAATCAATTGATAAAGAAATGGGTCAGAAATTTAAGGATTCAAATTCTGTTTTCAAATTAAGTGATCCATTTATGGATCTAATCAACAAGGATGAATTACCAGAATATTATGATCTTATTCATAAACCAATGGCTATTAATGTGGTGAAGGAAAACTTAGAAATTGGAACCTACCTCAACTTGTATGATTTCATTATAGATATGCAACTAATTTTCCAAAATGCTTTTGTTTTCAATCATCCTAGCACCGAAATTTATCAAGACGCAAAAAAACTATTAAGCTATTTTGAATACTTGATGAAAAATAAAGTTTTCCCTGAATTGAAAGATGCTAATGAAAGAGGTGAAATTAATTTGATTCAAGGTCATGATGAATATGATCTTCATTTAGCTGAATTAAAGCGAAGACAAGAGAAAGCTGCCGCGACTGTAGCAGCAGCAGCTCTTACTACAGCAGGTCCAAGTACGACCATTACATCTGTTGGCTTATCAGCCATTCATTCAATGAATTCATTTGATATAACCAGAGGAACTTTAGGACCAGATAAGGATTTACACTTCAATAATAATGTACAATCAATGGAATCTACTTCTAAAAATGAAACTGTAACATTAAAAAATGAACTAATAAATGATTATGATTTCGACCATTTCGAAGGCTTAGGGAATGGATATACAAGAACTTTACTAGATGAAGACTTCTTGTTAAATCCAAATTCTTCAAAGCCACCAGCAGCTGCCGCATCGGCCAGGACGGCTGAAGAAATAAAAAAACTTGAATCAATTATAAAAATAGAAAAATCAGAGGAAGAGAAACCTACGATACTAAAATATAATATTATTAAGTCAATGAAAACGGAACCTGAAGTAGCTGATGAATATAAAATTGATACCACACCATACGAACTAATAAAAACATTATCGATATATTCATCCAAATCATTCTATAATCATTCGATACATCCGATACAAGGATCAAGACCATCAACTATTCAAAATTGGCTTGAATTTAACTTTATTGGTGATGAATTAAATCAAAATGAAAATATATTCTCGATTAATTTAGAACCTCATCAGTTATTTATGTCACTATTAATCTATTTGAATCAAGATTCTCTTACTGAGAATGATTCAGAAACGTCTTTGATCTTAAATAAACAGCCAATTAAGTTACTAGATGTTAATGGTAATCCTAAGATTATCAATCCTTCCCCGATACCAAAGCCACCACAACCAGCACAATCAGAATCAGGACGAGTGCCTGTTGAAAACGGAACTTCGACGAGCACACAAGAAGAAGAAGAAGTGGAGAAAGTGAAACCGAAGGAACCAGAGAGATATAATATTAGGTTGATCGAAGGGTTAAACAAACTTGAATATACATGTAAAGACAAAAATAGTGGTAAAGAAGAAAACATGAAGTTTTTTATAAACGTCTTACCATAAGAGGTGGCAGTATATATGACAATACGAGCAATCTATATATGGTGAATAATAGTAAAATTTATAAAGTTATTGTAATATAAAAATAAGAACAAAAACAATGAAACACATCTAGTCGAAGGGGGGAAATGATTATTCAAGCAGTGTCGTTCTTCCCTTTTCAGCTCCCACTGATTTCTTAATATCACCGTTTTCTATTTTTTTGAAGAAACTTCACTAGTACTATAAATTTGACGAGAAAGCTCTACGAACTGCAGTGCTCATTAATACCATTTCATATCATTCACGTATAGCTCTATTCCTTGAAGAATATATGCTTTATGTCTGTTGGTATATTGAGTCTCAAATTGCCTCTTGAAGACTCGAGAAGTTCGAGAGGTTCGAGCCAATCAACTAAGACAAAATAAATATTCGAAACTCATCGCGCATTAACACTTAACAAAGGAAATTTAAGGGAAAAATTTCAGAGCCTTTATATAATAACGGAGTTAGAAGTTACAGAATGAACAGAAAAGGCAGCTAATATCTGCAATAAAAACATCAATATAGTAAAATAGTTTAACTATTACACTTTCCCTGACTACATTAACTACTACTACAACACCGTTGAAGGAACATATCATGGTAACAGTATGTGTAGAATGACATGGTATGCCGTCGCAGAATCTACTTAAAAACATAAGGCCATACTACTAACAAGAAAATCCTTATCAAAAAATTAAATTAGTATACATCAAAAATAAATACGAAAGCGAACCCATTTTTGGGAAGATTATCATTAAGAAGTTTAGTAGCATATACACCTAATTTATGGCTATGGGGTGGTGCATCATTATTTGGTATGTTTGTGTTTGTTGAAGGTTGGCCAACTTTCCAAACTGAAATATTTAGTAAGATCCCAATTTTTGGTTCTCATTGGATAAAGGAAGCTCCTGCTGTCGAAGGTGAGGTAGAAGAATAATAAAACGATGCAATGCCTGAAATATTTGTTTCCTACTAAACGTCTTCTTATGTCTCATATTCTAATTATATATATATCCATCTAACATTATTTCTCGAAAAGAATGAAATAAAAATGAAAATTCTCATGCTGATTTTTCTGATATTAGTATAAATAAACAACTATATATATTGTATAGTCCTAACCAAAAATATGGGATCAGATATTTTCTTTAATAAGTATAGTGATTTTTTTTTTCAGATATTTTAAAATTGGATGAATATTATTATTCGTTTCTTCACATTTACAGACATATATATTTATATAAAACCATGAAATTTAAGAAAGAAATAGAGGAAGATAAAGAAATAGTTTCATGAATATTAAAGATAGTCGGAGCTTGAAAATTGTTACCAGCCAATCAATCAATCAAAGTTTAGAGGTAGGGTTAGTTAACTTAATAGCAGCATTATCTAAAACAACTTGGTTTGTATTGGAATCAATTGTTTGGAAAATAACAATACCATTTGGTTGTTTCCATGCTTTAATTTTCAATTTATCACCTGGGAATACAACGCTCGAGAATCTAACTTTCAATTCATCATATGCTCCAAATTTTTCATATAATTGTTTTGCACTAATACCCATTGTACATAATCCATGTAAGATTGGTTTTGGGAACTTAATAGATTTAGCAACAAATGGATCGATATGTAATGGATTGAAATCACCGGACAATCTATATAGGGCAGCTTGATCTTCTGAGGTAGTAACTTCTATTTCAAAATCAGGTGATTTATTAGTTGGTGATTGGAATTTTTGAATGGCAAATTTGGATCTAACACTTGGATCTAATTTTTGCTTTTCCTTAGGGACATGAGCGCCCCTAATGAAATATGTACCTTCATTATAAGCTAATAACTTGTTTGTCTTAGTATCATATGTCTTATAACCGCCTACAATGACGGCAGCCTTACCATTTTTATCAATGACTTGTAATGGTTCTGAAACAGTTTTCAACTTCCCACTTGTTGGTAATGGTAACTTTGGTAATTTGAAATATTGTTCACCATGTAATAACATTGTGAAATTAAAATTTTCCACTAATTGATCCATGTTAAATGATTCCATTGATGATTTCATGAATGGGATAACAGCAAAAGTGGGTAATACTTGGAAATTTGGATCATTTTCATAAACATACTTCAATTCGTTACGAGTAGAACCTAAACCTAAGTTGTAAAGAATACAATCCTTTTCAGTATAATTGAAAGTTGTGGAACCATTTGAAGAACTCGAGGACTCATTATCGTCATGAGATGCAGTACTGGAAATTTTTGACATCTGGGCTTTTTGAACAGCTTGTAATATAGCCATTGAAGATCCTTCTGTGGATCCTACGGTGACAGTACCAGATTTGAAATTAGTAACTTCGTTCCAATGTGCCTTCAATAATTCAGGAGTAATATCTTGTTCAGTGGAGACAAATCCACCACTTCTTTGCCATCTTGTTTGACCACACCAACCGCCACCAACTTCGAATAATTGACCTTTGACACCGCCTTTCTTACTATTGACATCTTGTAATTCCTTAGATGCTAACAAGACTACAAATGGAGAGACTTGTGAGACATCGAAATGGTTTGCTAATTCCTTTTCACCAAAGATTGATTTTGTCATTGCAGTTTCAGCATGTGGAGCAATAATATTAACAATGATATTTTTCTTAAACCCTTCAATGGCAATAGTTCTTGAGAATCCCAGGATGGCAGCTTTAGCAGCAGCATAATTAGCTTGACCGAAATTCCCATAAATTCCTGAAGTGGAAGTAGTATTGATGATGGATCCACCAGATTTTTGCTTTAAGAAAACTGGCCAAACAGCTTTACACATTGCAAAAGTGGAATATAAATGCACTTTAATGACTGAATTCCATTCATCATCTTTCATTTTCAAAAATGATCTATCACGTAAGATACCTGCATTATTTACTAATATGTCAATATGACCAAACTGTTTCAATGCGTTATCGATGATGAACTGAGCTTGGGTGACCACATCATGAGAATCTGGCATGGCAGTGCCTTCACCATATAGTTTATTAATTTCATTAACTACGGTGTTAGGATCTCTAATATCATTGACGAGAACATTAGCACCGTATTTTGCGAACCATATGGCATGGGACTTACCTAAACCACCACCTGCACCAGTGACGATGACCACTTTCCCCTTGATAGAATTAATCTTAATAGAACCTTGATCATTTTCCACAGGTAATTTTTTAGCCTTTGAAATCAAATCATTATAATCAGACAATTGCATAGGATGTTGAGTCTTATTGAAAGGTTTATCATCGAACGTGGTGATTTCGGACCATTTATTCAAGATAGCTTCCGGAGTGAAATAGTTCTCAGAACTTGGATTAAAGATTTGTCCTGATGATCTTTCCCATCTAATTTGTCCATAAAATCCAGCAGCCAATTCAAAGATTGAATTTGTCACTTTTGTCTCATCATGAGTTAAAAACAATACCAAGGGAGCAATCTTTTCTGGTCCCAATTGTTTCAAAATATGAGGAGGTAAAACATTTTCAGTCATTCTCGATCTTGCTAAGGGAGCAATAGAATTAACCATAATGTTATAGTTATAACCTTCTTTGGCTAAAGTTTCACCTAATCCAACGAGTCCCAATTTTGCAGCAGAATAATTAGCTTGACCAAAATTTCCGAATAAACCTGCAGGAGAGGCAGTGTTAATAATTCTACCGAATTTTTGTTTACGCATGTATGGCCAAGCAGCTCTTGATAGTTTATAGGCACCATTTAAATGGACGTCAATGACTGAATGGAAATGTTCCGGAGTCATTTTGACGAATGAGCTATCTCTAAGGATACCAGCGTTATTGATCAAGATATCGATTCTACCAAAGTTGTCGATGGCAGTCTTGATGATGTTTTCACCGTCTGAATTGACGGAATCATAATTGGGGACAGCTTTGGCACCCATTTTGGAATATTTGGAATTGATTTCGTTGACTACGATATCAGCAGCACGAGAATCATGACCGGATCCTGTTAGGGTCCCACCTAGATCGTTGATGACTAGGTTGGCTCCTCGCTTGGCGTATTCTAGGGCGTATACTTTACCTAGACCACCACCGGCACCTGTGATGACGACGACTTTATCCTTGAAGGATAGATTTGAAGACGACATTGTTGTTTTTGAATTGCTTAGCTTTGGTTTGTCTCTTTTGATTATGTATTTGTTATGTTCGTAGAAGGACCGTTTGAAGTAAGAAAAGAGACTAGGTCCTCCAATAATAAAATTAAGATCGGAACGTAGATTCCTCTCTCATATTTATACTCATTCTTACACATGCTGTTGTATCTTCTTTTACTGGGGTACCTACTAACCAACTACCCTTAACTTGTTACCACTTACAGGCGGGCGGCTGTAGTAGTAGTATTGTAGCACATAGTGTAGTAATTCTATTATAGTCACAGTTGGGGAAAACGACCAAGAAGCCGCTCATCGCCGTATGGAGTTATCCCATCAAAGACGCTGTTGTATAATATGGTGTAATATGGTATTATATGGTATAGTATGGTATAGTATGGTAAAGTATATGTCCATTCTTCTATACTTATTCGCGTAAAAGCGCCGGAGTTTATACGGGCAATCCGGGCTGTACGGAAGACTAAGGGATCACGTGCTCAGGTGATCATGTGACCGGAACTTCATATGTCAGCGGCCTTCCTTCCATTTCAGCAGAACTCAAAGATGTAACGTTCAGCATCATATATAAATATATATGTATGCATATATGTGTGTATGTATATGCAATTGCTATCTATCTTATTTCGCCGCTAAAATAGAGCTGTGTTGGATCCCCCCCCCCCGGTGTTAATCAACAGGTCTCCACAGTGTACTCTGTCGCCCGGGTGATATATTTCACACCTTTGAACACCCGTGCCACATTGCTTTTCACGAGGTCTAGGGCTATCACTCGACACCCGCTAGCTAATTGACCCAAATAAGAATAAGTCATGGACACTGTCGCTAACTCGAAGTCTACTCTATTATTGCCAATTGCAGAACCAATATTGCTGTCCGAACCACCATTGACATTACCGGTATATTCTTTGGAATATTCAATACATCCTCGTAACACAGGCAGACTCCCGGTGGCGGTTTCTTTATCAAAGATCCATTCCCATCGATCAGTTCTGCAACCGTAGTTGTTGCCATCACCATTATCATCATTGTCTCTTTCTTCTTCTTCCTCCTCCTCATCTCCCCCCATACTTCCACTAACAACAGATATTCTTCCGTGTGAGGTCCTTAACACCTTAATCTTAGTGGAACTGTCCTCTTCGCAGCTCATCGCTGAATGATTTAATACAAACTTTAATTTTAATTTCAAATCTTCAATGTGTTCAACCATTGTCGATCCCTTGATATTTAATCTTACTTCAAATTCATCCCGTTGTGGTCCTAACCCATTCTCAAATGTAACATTAACCAAGCCAATATCTCTATTGTTAACACCAACAGCGTTCTTGTTATTCTTGTTTAAATCAACACAATATCTAGCTAAACAAAATTTACCATCAGGTGGTATGAACTTTAAAGAATCCATAACTTTATCATCATCTCCATTCATATCTCCTTCCAATTCAACACATGGATGTAAAGATGGAGTACCCATGTCATTACCACATGTGTTCAATTTCATTTCAACGATAGGATTACCATTTAAATAACTTCGAACATCGATAACACCTGTAATATATCCATTCATTAATTTCATGCAACTAGGATTATTCACCCTTATCCCATTACTATTGTTATTATCATATGTTCGCCCTTTCCTATTCTTGATTTGATTTCGGAAATTTACATGAATATCTTCCTTCATATCAATATATAATTCATTCTTGGCGTTTTTGATGTTCCCATTCCTCCATGGGACAATCATATCATCATCAACGCCTCTACGTATCGTAGTATTAAAATTATTATCATGACGACCATTAAATGAAGATGATCCTCCTCCTCCTCCTAAATGTTGTTGCGTAACAACTTGTTGAAGATTATAAGCAGTAGAATTGAAAACACTAGAAAAATCAGTCCTCATGGGGATAATATCTTTAAATCGATTTTCATACGTTAAATAATCAACATTGGGTAGACCTCCATTCACGCAATTATGGAAGATTAATGAAATTCTATCATAATTATTCATTATCTTCGTCGTAGTAATCGTATCTTTATCAAAATATTCCAGGATTATAGTGTCTATCTTTTCAAGTAAATATTTTTGAACCATACCATCGTTATTCTCTCCTCCGTTTACTCTCGTTTTAACTTCCCCTTTCCCTTCGTCATCTTTCTTCGCTGTCATATCATGGTGCTGTTTAAACTCAATTAAACTCCAATAATATAACCTGTTTGTAACAGAAAAATAAACATAAAGTTTCAAATTCGTACCTACTTTATACCCATCAGCATGAGCAGTAACACCTCCCTTATGTTCAAGAAGTTCAGAATAATTAGATTTGATCTTTTTGGAAAGATGGTCAAATGATGGTGATTCACCACTAGGTAAGTATTCAAATACTAAATTGTGTGAGCTGTCAAGTATATAATATCCTAATCCAATCGACATCCTTGCTTCTCTATGTTCCTTTCTACTGTCTTTATCTATTTCCTTAAAACACTGTTTTTTGTTATGTAATACGTACATACGTATATACGTTAATATCAATTCTATGATTTTTCAGTATTGTTTAACATCGATCGACAAATACGTACAGTAATAAAAAAACTTAAACAAAAACATAAAAATAAAGACTTGATTTGAGCATATCAATAGACAAACAGCGAAACAAACGAACAAGGGAGGAAGAGAAGTGCTATTTCATATACTACATATGTATCACCATTACGAGAATGAATAACAATAACAATAGCAATAACAGCAACAATAATAGCGGTGGCAGTGGTGGCGCCGGCGGAAACATGTCCACAGCTAATTTCTTTAGCAACCTTGGAACTCCATCCTTTAGTTTATCTCAATTACCACAACAATTCCTACAAAGTTTGAACCCAACTCAAATTCAAATGATACAACAGAAACATCAACAACTATTAATTAGTCGTATCCAGCAGCAACAGCAACAACAACAAAGGAATGATAACAATAATACACCGACCATGAGACATACTTCAAGCGGTCCATCAATGCCCAATAATCAATCTCCTCCAAATACGACTACAAATAATAACATGGGTATATCCATGCAAAACCAGGCCCAGCAGCAACAACAGCAGCCGCAGCAACCACAACCGCAACAACAGCAACAACCAGTATTGAATTTCAATATACCTCCACAAATTAGTCAACTACCATTACCTGAACAGCATATGATTTTACAAAATTTAAAGGAAAAGGCTTTAGCTAAAGAAAATTCTGCTCTTGTTGCAGCTGTAACGATGGCTCAACAACAAATAATGCGAAAAATCCAACTACAACAGCAGCAACAGCAGCAACAGCAGCAGCAACAACAACAACAACAACAGCAGCAACATCCATCGAATAGAGGGACTCCATCTATACAATCTCCATATGCTTCTGTTCCACCACAACAAATACAACAGCAACAAATGCCGTTCCAAACACAACAAGCACAACAACAGCGGCTGTCACAACAAGGAACTCCTCAATCTACCATGGCAACAATACAACCGCAAGCACAACTGCAACAGCAGCATCCACAACTACAACCACAACCACAACCGCAAGCCCCACCAAATAACACCGTTGCTACAGCACCTAAGAAGACGAAGAAACCAAGAGTATCAAGAGCAAAACAACCAAAGGAAACGAGCACAACTGCTAACACAGCAATGAATAATAATCTCAAGGGAAAAAGTATACCAACTGCAACAGCGCAATTGACACAACCACTCCCTAAACCATTAGAATTACCCAAGTTCAGAACAATCCCCTACGATCCACCAGAAACAAAATTACCTTTCGATACATATTGGTCCACATACATATCATCCTTATCAGAACCCATCAAGACAGACACATTATTATATGAACAAATAATTCAAAGAGACAGATTAAACAAACAATCCACAGAAACACAAATCATAGGAACAGAACCTACCAGTATCCATGGTCTAAGTAATAATGAATACATAAACAAATTATGGACACATTTAAAATATTATCAAGAAGTTAAATCAACAAGGATGAAATCAATCACATCGACATCACAAAATAAACCCGCAGCGAGTATTTGGGGTTATGGTTATCGTGGGTATGGGAACGGAATCACTAATACTACTACTAATATTATTTCACCTTCACAGGGAAGAAGAATCGATCTGGATCATCCTCCGGTCTCATATGATCCTATTATGTTGTATGATTCTTTGAAACAACCAATATTTAAAGAACGACATGATGTCAAGGATGCTGCCGCTGTAATGGATGCTAATGATGATGACGTGGATGGATTGGAAGAATTAGTTCCAATTAGGTTAGAATTTGATGTAGAGAAAGATAAGTTTTTTTTAAGAGATACTTTACTATGGAATAAGAACGATACATTGATTGATTTGAAAGAGTTTGTCACCGATATGATTCATGATTTCCAATACGTTCCAGAATCATCTAAAGTAGATACTGATAATGACCGATATTTAGATAAATTCATTGATACTATTATTAATTCCATCCAGGAGCAAATAATGGAGTATCAATCAAACCCATATAACAATAAAACTTTGATTAAGATGAGAGGTGGTAAGAAACAAAAATTAGGTGGTGATGACTTAAGAATTAAAATTAAGCTAGATATTGTCGTGGGACAAAATCAATTAATTGATCAATTTGAATGGGACATTTCCAATACTGAAAATTGCCCAGAGGAATTTGCAGAAAATTTATGTCAAGAATTAGAGTTACCTGGCGAATTTCAAACTGCAATTTCTCATTCCATCCGAGAACAAGTTCATATGTATCATAAGTCGTTAGCAATTTTAGGGTATAATTTTGATGGCTCACCAATTAGTGATGACGATATTAGAAGTAGAATTCTACCTACGTTAACCATTGCTGATGTATTGAGACCACCAGCAGATTCTAAAAATTATACACCAAATTTGATACAAATATCTATTGCTGAATTAGAAAGATTGGAAAAAGATAAAGATAGAGATACAAGACGTAAGAGAAGACAAGGTCGTTCCAACAGACGTGGTGCCATGTTACTAAATAATAAATTAGATAGTTCATCTAATCTCCGTGGCGATTCCAATTCCACTCTCAATTCTAACTTACAAGCTTCAGGGTCAGTCTCCAATACTTTGCCGACGGAAATTTTATTACCTGATATAGCAGATATCCCAAGAACATTTAGGACCCCAGTGAGAAGTACTTTAATGCCAGGTGGAATAGATCTTGGGCCCTCTGTGTACTCTTATGATTTAAAAACGGTTGTCGAATATAAACAAAGGCCAGAGAGACCTAAGCCGCAGATGCCACGTTGTTATATTATCGATCATATTCCAGGGCAGTCCCTACTCATTTCCATCAAACCGAAGAGCATGAAACAAGAGGAACAAAAAGTAACATTACAGCCACTCCCGCAGAATATTACAAATACGGGTACAACCAACGAGAATTTGCAAAGAAATACATCAGTAAGTGCGACCGCAACGCCACCTGTATCACTACCGTTCCGTGACAACAGCTCATTACAATCGCATACACCAATTGGACCTGTTCCAAAGCAGACTTCATTATCACATCAACTTCAACAAACTTCACAGGTACCGGCTCCTCCGCAAGTATCTAGAGAAGTTAATGCTCCGGTGAATAAAGTACCAAGGGCGACGTCACAAGAACCTCTGAAAGCAAATTCAGGAAAAAGCTCAACACCAATAAACATCACTTTCCCATTATCGTTTAATGACACACCGAAGTAAACGTTTTGATTCAAGAAAAATAATAGAATAACTTTATGTATTCACTAGATACATCAAAGCATAGTAAATGTAACACTTTTTTGTAATTATAACTCTTCAAATTAAGTAAAGAAAAAGTAATATTCAAACCTGTAATCCTTTGAGTATCAGCCAGTCAGAGCCCACGTTTGATACGTTGATTGCGTAGTTAAGTTTCACTTTTTATACAATGTCTTGACCCTGGCGCCAGAACAGGGGATGCATTAAAATATTCATAATATCGACGTATACTCAGCCAAATTTTCTTCATCAGGTCTTAATTATATGTGTTCTGTAGGGTTTGTAGTATAAAAAAAACATATAAATATAGTTATCGGCTTTACAATACCCATGGGAATAGAACTTGAAGAAGGCATTTCTTCGTTTGTGGTAGATCCGTAAGTCATTTCGATATGTACGGCCCTCTCTCTAGGTACAGTGTATTTTATTCAAAATCTGGGTAACATCATCGTTCAAATTCCAAAACTCCGAAGACGAAAAGTAAACAAAACAAACCAAAAAAATGTTGACTCGTTCAAAACGATCGGCTGCAAATAATTTTCTTCCACTGGATATGTGCCGCCCCGTCTCGTCTCTTCCGCGGAACTTACCCAGAAAAATCGGAAAATCCTCCGTGCGTATTTTAGAAAAGAAAAGATATGTATGTGGTGGTGGATATTTGGAAAGACAATAAATATATTAGTAACTGGGTTCTCGTATATATCAGTGTAATAGAACGTTAGCAACAGCCAGGGCCAATTCCAATACAAGAGCCAACCCAGAACCTTAACGCCAAGATACATTGTCTACAAACACAACATAGTAGTATAACATCCATCATTTGGATAGTAAAAAACAACAACATCGAATAAGAATGGCACAAGTAGGATCATCAAGTAACACATCGCTGCCCTACTCGAACGAAGAACCCATAGAGCTATCCACAGATATACATACACCGACACACATCGAAACACGGCCGTCTTCACCTTTCCCAGAGTCTCCAATCCCACCTGAAGTCGAAACCGAAGCAGCAACTTCCTCACAGCCCGATGCCAATGAAACTGATGATACCCCTGGTACCAGCGCCACTGATAGACTCATCCCATCAGAGTTAAGAGAAAGAACCGCCAGACACATAGGGAACATAGGGAGACATTTCAATATCCTTGATCGTGTATTCCGAAGGAGATCCAACAACACGGAAGATCTTACGCATCATCCTCGAGGTGAAGGTTTCGACGGTGTGTTCAGAAATTTAACCGCTAAACCTGAAGCTAACGATAATGCTGCAAGAGAAAACCAAAACGATACTCCTCCTACTTATGATGAGGCCGCCGCAGATATGGTACCATCTTATTATGGTATGGATATGAGTAGTGAGATGTACGCTGATGAGATTTGTATAGAAGGTTTACCCGTGGGGAATATTGCAAATTTGTTTTGGAATATTATTGTAAGTACTAGCTTCCAATTCATTGGGTTCTTAATCACTTATATTTTACACACATCACATGCTGCAAAGCAAGGTTCAAGGTTTGGATTGGGACTGACTTTCATTGGTTATGCTTATTCAATGATTCCTAATAATGTGACTTCGAAAGTTGGGAAGGATAAAAGTCTAAATAGATTGGAATTGTCAGATCCGAACTCTTATGACGATTTAGATTTATCTTCTGCAACAGCAATGTCTCAAGATAACTTTCAATCTAATTTAAGCCATGGAATGGATGAAGAGAAACATCCAGTTCCAATTTTAGCAATATCGGTTGGGCTACTTGGATTATTCATCTCAATTAAAAGTATAATAGACTACATCAATGTTAAAAAACTGGAACGTAAGTATATGTCACAAGATCAAGTTTAACTTCACTTCCAGAATTATTATTTTAATAATATAAATATGCACATAATTAAAACTTCTTTTCAAATCTACCATTTTCTCATTGTCTAAATGAAAAAATTATTTACTTTAATATAATACCCAAATTTAGTCCCATTATTTTTTACGTTCTATAAATTTATAAATAATCATATTTATTTACGAAAAAATATAATACAAATGTCCTACAAATGGATATGATTAAGAATTGGTTAAAGTTTAACCCAGGAAGACCAATACATTCTCATAAATTGTGAAAACAATACCACCACTTAAGATTAGTCTACCTAATCTTGGAGTGGCTCCTTTCCAGAAAGTTTTCAAACCTTCTTCTTTAAATATCGTGGAAAAACAATTCACTGTAGAACTATATCTAGTAGAATCTAAACTTTGCATCCTTGTTTTCACTGTATCAATTGGCATGGTGGAATAAACTGTAACAATACCACTGAATGCACCAACAATAAACGTCAACCCAGAAGATAATGGTTTATCCTTTGGAGATCCCGTATAATCCTGTACCATAGTCTTAATCTTATTATAACAACCCAATCTAACAGCTTGATTAGCTGCTTGTCTCATTGAAACAGGTAAAACACCACGATAAAGCCCTGAAAACCCTTCATCACGCACAAGACTAGAATAATTTCGCAGCATTGAACGTCCATTATTTTGATACTTTGGTTTAGCCATTTGTTTATCATCAATCAAGGCGGTCTTAATGGCTTCAAATGGTGTCACTGCAACAACACTCTCCAGTAGACCTGCACCTAACCCTGCAATGACACCACGAGGCCCACTTAATTCACCAGTCATTGGATCACGTAACATGTTCTTAATGGTATCAAACCCAAGAAATCTAATACCTGCTTTGGCGGTATTACCAACGATGAAAGCGGGACAACCGACATAGATTGATCCGACACCTTGAGTCTTGGCAGTGTTGTAAATCAAGACTAATGGATTTCTCGACGCTTTCGAAGTCTTATCAATCAATTGTAATCTAGTCTTGGCAAATTCAAATGGATACGTGATTGACGCTTCAATGGCACCGGCTAGGGCACCTGCAATAAAAGAATGTAATGGATCAATGGCCTTCTTCTCTTGTTTTGACATTTTGCACTGTTTTGCTTAAGAAAAACTCTGCTTAAGTTCTATTGATTATTTCAAAGAAAGAAACCATTTGCAAAGAAAATGAAAATCTTAGAAATTTAGACAACAATAATTATCTTATTTGAACAATCCTTTCTTGTCCTTATGTTCCCAATTATATATGATATCTTAAGACCTTCATATGACTAACGAATCTTCGAGACTATTTACATAAGCACGTACTTTGTGCAATATTTCCATCGGTATATTTCTTCGTATCTAATTCTCAATTTTTTCCAGCGGAATTTAGTTTTTTTTCCAAGTAGAAAAAGAGCATTGCATTATTAGGCCAAGAGGAAAGGCCTGAAAAACAAGAAAACATTGTCAGAAGAATTCTCAAGATTATACGTGGGTTGTTATTAGCTCAAAGTTCAGAGAGTTTAAATTCTCAATATTTTGCATACTTTTATAGCATAACCCTATTAATAAAACATATATTTTGAAGTTTTCTTGGTCCTACGTACGTTTAGGCAAGGCTCTGAGTGACGCCCACTCTCCAGAATCCTTTTTCCTTGAATAACCCCACAAAAAAATTCGTTGACACAAATTTTGACAGCTCGAAAAATGATTGTTACAAGTAAAATGGTACTATATTTACAATAAATAGTCCTATGATTAATTATTATAAGATAAATATTTAATATATTCAAGATTGAAGTAAATCCTTTAAACTTCGCCCAAACTATAATACACCAGAATGTCTAGAACCCGATGTAAGAGTTTATTCAGTGAATTATATCTTGTATTAACAATACCTGGGTCTATATTACATATACATATCCTGTAAATCATTTAAAAACAAGACGTATCTCATCTAAATTGGGAGTAATATTTTTCTTCTTCAAATCTTTCTTTGATCAAATCTAAGACCTCTTTAGAATAGACATCTTGTAGTTTCTCTTGACCATTCAAAACACGTTCTTCATGAGCTTTCTGCTCCTCCTTAGTTAATAATACCACATTTTGTAATGACACTGGCTTACTTGGATCCCATAGAGATAAGGTTAATCTAGTAGAATAGCCACTTACTGGGGATTTACCTCTGAATATTTCTTCAACAATATATCCAATATCTTTAACTGCAACTGGTACACGTTGTTCTTTACCAATACGAGACATTTGTCCAGCTAAGGATTGATAGATACCATCATATATTTTGATTCTATTCTTACCTTCTATAGGGTTCATTGGATAACCAGCCACTTTAGTAATGATCCAAGTAGCAATGGTTAAACCAAATATACCTGGCATTGTACCCAAAACAGGAAGAATTCTCACTCTAAAATCCTTTAATGCACTTAATTGATCGACTTGACCCTTTTCATATTCATCATCAGGTAGTGGTAACAGTTTGGCCTTACGTGGATCAGGTTTTTCTGCGCTGAAAACAACTGGAACACCTGTAGTAATACCTCTCATCTTTAATCTTCTTCTAACAGAACGAGCCATTGGATCTTCTTCTGTAGTGGTGATATCACCAACGTTAATACGGGTTGGATCACTTTTGGTTGATGCACCCATAGATGAAATAAAATCAACTTTCATATTATAGACATATTCTAAAAGATCCACTTTAGTGTCTAAATTATCAATACAATCAACAACAAAAGTTGGTTCACCTCCACTTTTAATCAACCTCTCACCATTTTCTTTATTCCATAATTCATTCACAGCATCAATTTCACACCATGGTGCAATCTCAGCCATATGTCTTTTCAAACATTCAACTTTGGAAGTCCCCACATCTTTCAAAGTAGCACAACTATGTCTATTCAAAGAACTTAAAGAAACTTGATCAAAATCAATTACTCTAATCCTTTGACAACCTGAACGCACTAACATTGTAACCACCCAAGAACCAACACCACCTGCACCAACCACTACAATATATTGTTGCTTTAATTTTTCCATCCCTTCTTCACCCAAAAAGGCATAATTACGTGCTAGTTGTTCGCGGAATAAATTATCGTCATATTTTGACCTCTTCGATTGTACAGGAGCAAATTTGTGTTCCTCTTGTTGATGGCTTAATGAATAATGTTTCCATGCCATTTCTGCACATTTTGTGGCAGCAACGGAAAGTAAGGCAGTTGTTGTGACTATTTTCCATGTTTCATTGCCCATTTTGATCGTCCCGACAACAATACTTATTGCTATTGATATAGTAAATAAATAGGAAGTTGAAATTGAATACTGTTCTGTAAGTCGATGCGATGAAGTTAGGAATTTGTTACTTTATTTTTAAACTTTTTCAATTTTTTTCTTTTTTTCCTTTGTAAAATCGATGAACGGCTAATTTTCTTTTGTGAATAATAAGACAAATTCATCAAGAGTTATCGATGTATTGGACTTAAATTCTATATAACGGTGCGAGAACTGGGATAATGCAGTCTGATTCCTAAATATATACCTTAGACTCGACGAAGAGTCTCTATCATTAAGTTTTCTATTAGCAGGAAAGTGGATAAAAAAAATTGCTGTGTTATGCATTGTATCATCGGGTATATATACATATATATATATGCTTATAATCATGTAGAAAAGATGCTGTCTACTATACATCTTCAAATTCAATGTCCATATCGTCATCTCCATCAGCCTCTATTTCTTCCCCCTCATCTTGCGCGGTACTCTTCTTATCTATATTATTCTGTGGATTAGCTGTCTTCTCGGCCTCCGTTTCTGGAGAGTTAGGTTTTCCTTTTTCTCTTCTACGACATCTTCAAATTCATCTTCAAATTCTGCTTCTTCATCAATGGCATCTTGATCCATTTCTTCTCGTCCTTTTTCCTCCATTTCTTCTTCCTCTTCTTCCTCCATTTCTTCTTCTTCCTCTTTCTTCCTCTCTGCAGCTTGTTTCCTTGCCAACGCAGCATAATATTCATTTAATGCTCTCTCACTTTCCCTTTCTTCAATTTCCTGCTCGGTCAACGTACGATGATTTTGATATCCATCGTTACCGCCATTCATCATTGATTCCGTAGATTGTAAAGCCTGTGCTGTTGTTTGTGGATCAAATTCCTCTTCGTTATCTAATCTTCCTAATGCACTCTTACCCACGGTACTCTGTTGATGCCATTCAGGAACAGCATTTTGTTTCCTTTTTTCTTCTGCTTGACGTTCTTGTAATTTAGTTTGAGCAATTTCATCACTTGCCGTAGTAATATTAATATGCAAAGTAGCTTGTGAGTTTGCACCAGCACGTCTACTACTATCATTACCCAATGCAGTCCCCATCACATTAGCCATAGGAGCATCACCTGGTCTAAACATTGTACTACCTTTCTTAGGATTATATGTATAAGCAGCATGAGATTGATTCTGTGGTGGAATCAATCTCGCTAATGAGATTTCAAATGTATTTTCCTCAATTCTTGAATCATCAATTCTTTTCAAATAATCAATAACTGGTTGGATTTGATCCATTAATCTATTTAATTTATCTTGCTTTTCCTTGTTCTTCCTCCCTGAATCATCTTCCACTAGCGGTTCATCACATAACGAACATAGAAATTCAGTCCTATCAAAGTTCAATAATTGTACAGCTTCCAACTGAGTATATTTGGTCAAACAAATGGGACACATATAACCATTAGGAGCAGAGTTTTTATCAAGATCATCCTTCAGACGTTGTACCACTTGATGAACTTTCCACTTGATGGCATCGATTGCATGAGGAAATTTAATATAGTAATAGACACGTTCTATACTTTTAGAATTAGGTGGATATTCTCTTTGCTTATGGATGGAAATCAATCTATCTGATCTTAATCGGGCAATTAGTGGACCTAATTCAGTTTTGTTTATACTTAACAGTTGTTTTAAATCATCTTCTGCCAAGACGGAATGGAATAGGATGGCGTCCAGTACTAATACGTAGGATCCACCGTAGAATCCTCTAACGACGAATTTTAATAAATTCTTTACAATTTCATCAATATTTCTATCCATAATAGTGTTGTTTTCAATAAATATGACCGTGTCTTTCTTAGCACCTAATGCAAAGGTGAATAGTGAGGTAAAGTTTGGTTTGATAGAGCAAAATAGCTGTTTATCTCCTATGATCTTTTGTACTGTCTATTTGACTAAACAACTTCTTCATGTTTATCTTTTCTTGGATGATCATTTTTGCCATTGAAAGTTCTTTCTAAACACCCGTACATTATTTGAAAGCAATTATTACAATATACCTTTGCTTTCCTCGTTGATCTTAAGACACTCTTGTTCAATACAAAGAGGACCAAGTTATGAGCTCTACAACTTCGTAAGGAGACCTCTATGGGCGTCGAAGCACTACTACACATGTGAGTTAAGTGCTTGCCTTTTATAAAATTACCATAATCTGAACTGTCAGTACTAAAACTCTTGGAGGTTGCTCTTAGAGAATCTAGCAGTTTTGTTCCTTGTCTGCGGTTTCTTTAACCTTTTTCCCATGAAGAAAGCATAGATCTTGGCCACTAACATTAAGTTTGACTACTTTCTTTATTATTGATAAAATAAAGGTCAAAATATCCCTTCAAAAGGAGTTATTTACGATGAATCTACATATTTTTTGGCATACATGCTGCCACGCTTGCATGATTATGCCGTTTCTATGTCGGAATTTATGTTATGAACATGAATATCCGTGAACGATGTTACAAAAATGCCTGGTCTATAGTCAACAGGTCGCTAAGATCAGTATCTTAGAGGCGCCATCAGTGAAGGGACTACTTAACTGTATATGTTGCATGCCAAGCATTGCGATCTTTTCAAGAGCTACTATAATTAATGATAAGCTTGCAGCAGAAGCTGCTTCAGAGAAAGCCCCGATCTTAGAACTTTTAAGTATCCGCCTTATTATCATCTGCTTTTATATACAAAATAAGTCAAACTATATATTATATTTGAACGTAGTTAAGAGATAACTCTGAAGTATCAATAACAAGTAAATTACTTATAAAGATGATTAGCCGCAGTTGGAAAACGGCTTGGTCTTGTTAAATAATATTCACTGATGCTTGACGGGGTTGACCAAGTTTCTAGACGACGATAACGTTGTGCCAGCTGGTTAGGGTAAGACTGCTATGCATCTTCTAACCACTTCATACAAATATAATACTTTGGCCGTAACCGCTGTTTTTTCCTATATATGCGAAATTCGAACTCCGTTTATACGTTCGGAAGAAATCGGGAAACTCTTCTTAAATTAACAGAAGTCATAATAAAGACACAGACAGAAAACCCCATCATGTTCTCCAAATATCTGTGGCTATAAAGGATCTATTACCATACATTGAAATATTAAGGAGGAAACCGTTTTCCCACACAAGATGAATCATCGGACTTTCTTCTTTCATATATAGAACCTTCAAATCCTCTACTAATAATTGGACCGTCCTTTGCATGCCAAGTGACTCACTCATCTTGTTAATCTAAATTATGTAACATTTCCTCTTTTCCTCACAGAATTTCGCTGCTCTTTGCAAATATTTCGCGCCCTCATCATCCGCCAAAGAAGTTGCCGTAGAGTGCGTTGTTTTTCTTGGAGTGAAAAATTTTCCTATAGTTGTTCCGATAGTCATAGTCGTTACTACATAAACTTACGTACGCAATAGTGGAACACTGCATTGTTAATAATAAAACTCATGTTCATATATAAATGAATATAATAGATCTCTAAAAAAATTGTTATTATCTAGTTGTCCTTCGATTCCATTTCTTCTCTTGTTCGTCTTGCCTTTTTTTTTTCAAAGATAATCATCGAAGTGTTCATTGAAAAGATCTGCAAAACCGAGCATCTTTGAAGCCATCGCTCATCAATTAAATAACGAACAAAAATAATGATTAGAACAAGAACGACCACTTCTGTGGCTTCTATGATCACTCAAAGGAATATTGCTCGTCGTTCAATAAGCAGTACTCCAATCAGTCATCTTCGTCTTTACTCTTCGAACACTAGAGCCAACAAAGCTACCACTACAAGAGATACTACTTTCCAATCTGATATTTACAATGATAAACATTTAAGAAGGACGCCAATTGGTTCCAAAGCTGAACGTATTTTTAACTCTCATCCTGCTAAGGCTACCAGCTTATCTTCTGACGGTACCATTGAATGTCCACTAGAATCTTTCCAATTATTGAACTCACCATTATTCAATAAAGGTTCCGCTTTCACTCAAGAAGAAAGAAAGGCTTTCAGATTAGAAGGTTTATTACCACCACAAGTGAATACTTTAGATGAACAATTAGAAAGAGCTTACAAACAATTGTGTTTTTTAAAGACTCCAATTGCTAAAAATGATTTCATGACTAATTTGAGGGTTCAAAATAAAGTCTTATATTTTGCTTTGGTGAAAAAACATATCAATGAATTAGTACCAATCATTTATACACCAACTGAAGGTGATGCAATTGCTGCCTATTCTCATAGATTTAGGAAACCAGAAGGTGTCTTCTTGGATATTACTGAACCAGATTCTGTCGAGGAAAGATTATCTGTTTATGGTAAGGATAAAGATGTGGATTATATCGTTGTTTCGGATTCTGAAGGTATCTTAGGTATTGGTGATCAAGGTGTTGGTGGTATTCGTATTGCTGTCTCTAAGTTAGCTTTGATGACTTTATGTGGTGGTATTCATCCAGGTAGAGTTTTACCAGTTTGTTTAGATGTAGGTACTAACAACAAACAATTAGCTAGAGATGAACTTTATATGGGTAACAAATTTGCAAGAGTTAGAGGTAAACAATATGATCAATTAGTTGAAAACTTCATTAAAGCTGTTAAGAAATTATTCCCAAGCGCTGTCTTACATTTTGAAGATTTCGGTGTTACTAATGCTAGAAGAATTTTGGAAAAGTATCGTTCTGAACTGCCTTGCTTCAATGATGATATTCAAGGTACAGGTGCTGTCGTTGTTGCATCTTTGATTGCTGCTTTGAGGCATTCTCATAGAGACTTGAAAGATACCAAGGTTTTAGTATACGGTGCAGGTTCTGCCGGTTTAGGTATTGCTGATCAAGTTGTTAGTCATATGGTGAATCATGGTTTAACTTTGGAAGAAGCTCGTTCCAAGATATATCTAATGAACAGAAATGGGCTTATCATGAAATCTCATGCTGAAAAATGTACTCCACAACAAAATGTATATGCCAAACCAGATGAAGATTGGGCTGGTATAGATACTAAATCTTTGAAGAACATTGTTGGTGGTGTTAAACCAACCTGTTTAGTTGGCTGTTCTACACAAGCCGGTGCCTTCACAGAAGAAGTCATAAAGGAAATGTACAAACATAATCCAAGACCAATTGTTTTCCCATTATCTAATCCAACAAGATTACATGAAGCTGTTCCAAAAGATTTAATGAAATGGACTAATAATGACGCTTTAATTGCTACTGGTTCTCCATTTGAAGACGTTGACGGTTACCGTATTTCTCAAAATAACAATTGTTATTCTTTCCCAGGTATCGGTTTAGGTGCAGTCTTAGCTCGTTCTACTATCATTAGTGATAAGATGATCTCAGCTGCTGTCGATGAATTAGCTTCATTATCTCAATTGAAAGAAGGTGATTCAAGACCAGGTTTATTACCTGGTTTAGATGTCATTAACAACACATCTGCCAGAATTGCAGCTGCCGTTATCTTGAAGTCTATTGAAGAAGGTACAGCTCGTATAGAACAAGAAGAGGTTCCAGGTAAGGATGGTGAAACAGTCAAAGTTCCTCGTGATTTCGAACAATGTGTCGAATGGGTCAAGAACCAAATGTGGGAACCAGTCTATCGTCCAATGGTCAAGGTGGATCATGACCCAGAATTCATACAAACCAATTATAATCAGAATGCGGAAATTAAATTGTTTCCTTTTTTTTTCCAATTCTCCTATTCAACCATATGCCTTCATTTAATGTCCCCATAGATAAGCACGCCCTATAGAGTGCTTTATCAAGTCTTTTTAATAATACTAATACTAATATAATACCAATAATAATATTAATAATAATGAGTAATATTATACGTACATCATAGTCTTGTTTCAATTTGGAGTTGAAATGATAGTTACAAACAATTAGACTTTAGTAAGTAACTGGCAATAGTTCGTTAACTTTCAAAATACACAATAAGTATGGGATGGTTAATATTGAGGAGGCATTTTGAAAGTATTTCATCAATTTCTCTCATCCTTCTTTCTTATATGTTTGCTTGTTGAACATAACGAGGAACTACTTTCAAATAATATTATTGTATTATTGCTAAATGTCATTTATACTAGAAGATAGCGAGATGACATTAAAGTTAACGTTACTGCAGTATATTAGGGAAGAGGTTAAAGGAAAGTCTTGTTTGAGATGATTTGCCTTCATGTAGATGGTCCGCTGGTTAGAATAGTCAACAATTGAACAAAACAATCATGCAGGAAGATTATAAAGTAGCTAGGGGATAATCTCTATCGGGCCTACTTTCCTTGCTTTTTGACCTTGATATATTCAGCTGAGGTCGTATGCCGCACACAGTGTGTAGCTTTACTTAAGACGATATTGGGTACTATCCATAAAAAATGATATATAATTTTCACATTACAGCAGAATTTTGAGTTACCCACTTCGATTGGAGAAAGTAGTCTATATGTAAAAATAAATGTACAAATTACGTAATCGTCCATTAAGCGAAGGATGAATATAGACTCAAAAACAAAGGACTCACTAAGCATTAGGCAAATAATTTATTATATATTGTTACTAGTAGTTGAGGCACTATATTATGTCTAATTAAACACTCTTGTGAACCTTTGTACTGATTTTTCAAAATGTTTATCAATGTGAGTCGTATTCCAATTGTAATCACGAGGAATTTTGTATTGTTGTCGCCTGGTTCCTACAAACCCTACCTAGTGACCAGGTGCATCCTATTTAAGTTGCATCGATTTTGAGGGCTGACAACAAACTTATTGGGTAATGCGATACAGCGGAGGGTATAAACATAGCATTACCTCGACAAAGAAATAGATGCAGTATTCCTTACTATTCTAACGTACGGCACGGCACGGCCTTTCTCCGACTGCTCTCTACTTGAACTATACCTCTAAGGCCCGCTTCGTTATCAATATAGTTAAACTATATTTTTACCTTATTTGATGCGAGTTCTATACGTACCGTACATTATATACGTTACACACATAATATAAATTATCAACAAACAGTTCATACACTTTTGTCCGATGCAACCGCGGTGGTGGAAATTCTGGAGCACCACAAGTTACCGTAATCTCCGCTCTCACTCAATTTCTGGGCCCTGCAAATACGCTAAGGTTGACTTTGAAAAGAGCAGTAGCTGTTTTGTGAAAATGGGACAGCCTTCCTTTAGAAATCGTTGACCCTCGCGATTGGCTGGCAATTATTCGAAAACAGTAATAGGGTTTGTTTGTTCATTTTGGTCCCTTAACTCTAGACCTCCCTCCTGCATTTTTGGTAAGACTATAATAAGAAGAATAGGAAAGGAAAATACTGTACTGGTAATACTATCAAAACCACGGTTCGTAATGGCCACCGTAAGTGGTATTGACACAATTACTTCTTTGATTATTCTGAAAAAGAATATTCTTGTTGCACCCGAGTTTGGTTCTTGATTTAGCTTTCTTTTCTTTACTATTTCTTTATATGAAACAGTAACAACTCCTAAAAATCTGTATTTTCAGATATTCGTTTTAGTTCAATTAACCCTATATGTCTTCCCTTTATTTTAAGAAAGGTTAAGCCGAACCTTTACCATATGTCAAAACTTTGCTGACATCCCACGATTTGTTTTAGACATGACTTCCAAAATACCACGGTTACTACCGGAAAGGATTATAAGAAATGAAATCAATTACGTACCTACATAATGAACCATATTGTGGGGTTCATCCCATTTATGAACATCTTAAAAGCAGACAAGGGAGGGGTAGAAAATATTCTCTACCCCCCCCCACAAATGCCTACTCCCACTTGTTTCAAAACCCGGAAAAGAAATATTTACTCCACCCCAACCCCCATTATTAAAATTTGAATAAACTTTTATACAGTGGCTTTTAATTTAGTTACTAGTCATCTTAAAAAAAATATTTTGGTCGTACCCCCAATTTCGTCCCCAAATTTATGGTTTTACCCCCAACTCTAACCCTAAAAGTTTTTAATCCTACACAAACCCTCCCATGCCCCTTAAAAGTGGGTAAAAGTGAGAGTGCATGCAAGTAAAATTGCACGCACTACGAGTTTTTACTTTTAACTAACTTAAGGTAATAAGGTACGGGCTGGAGAATAATCCGCACGAACCGTTTCTTTTGATACTGAATAAGCTATTATGAATGATATTTTCCTAAACGTTACGGTCTCGGCACCTTTTCATTGTACGAATGAGTCTCTGTATTCGGATTGTGACGGGTTTCTTTTCGGAGTCCCCTCCAGTGCTAACGACCGTTACAAATATACGGCCTCCTGGGTAGTCTCTGGGACCAAATCCGTTCCTGGGTAAAAACTCCCTTACAAGTTAAATTTAACGCCGTACTCATAAGGTGCGCCATGAGAAAAGCTAAACGTTCGCACAACGTCAAATATATGACATAATCGAGAATGGTCGAGAAGCGTCGGAAGAGCACGTCCGTAGCGGCCATTTACTAATACTGTACTCATTTTCCACATTTATTTTCAAATTAGCTTGGTTGATTACATACGCAAAAGAAGATCTCGACGTCGTCCATCTGGCTATTCTTCTCCACCAAAATTCAATCCACCGTTTAGTAATTTAAAATAATACCGATCACCATCCTCCCAAGACGGTTTACAAACCCACAACAATCAATTACTAAGAAAGCACTGGATAATATTGTTCTTGTGTATGGTGAAAGAGAGACATTTCTTACTTGCATAACGGGCACGTCTGTTAATCGCATTCTTCTTCCCTCGAGCATCTACGAACTCTAACAGCCTCCTAGGGTAAACCTTAACCTTAACAGTATATAAAAGTGTATTAACACCACCATATCCGCATTGTAACCATTGGCTCGATCACGTCTCGAGCTCACATTTTCTGTTTTCATTCAATTTACCTTTATTGTGTTTTTCTATCTTTATTATTTGACTCAGTTGATTAGTTTTATATTGTCTATTCCCATTGATAAGCTCTAATCAGTTACGACATTCAATATTTTTGTAGCATTACCTTCAGGTTGATCGTTCCTTTAATATAAAACAATATATTTAAGAAGCAGAATTAAAAAGCATAATTTCCTTCCAAAACTACTCAGCAAAAAAAGAAAAGGTCATTCAAAATACCTATACAACTAGCAAAATATTCCACTAAAAGAGTATCAATCACATTTCCCAAATCTGAATAAAATGACCAGTCCGAGCTTTAATGTACATCTTCTCCCACATCGAGAAGAAGAAAACAGCTACGATGATCCAATTAATAGTTCCAACAACAATGACTTTAGGAATGTCGAGTATTCTACATATGATAATACTCAAAGCAGTTTCCTTGAAAGGAAAATATGGGTACAGAGTGATTATCAACAATTACCAATGGAAGGTATTTCAAGACAATCTACTGGACAATCATGGTTTCAAGGGCACCCATCACAACAACCACAACAACCTCAATTATTTCAGCCTCAAACACAACCACAACAACAGTTACCAAGACCAATATATAATAACACAGTAATACCGTTAAGTGACTCACAACAACAACAACAACAACAAGACGATCTCATTCAACAGAGCCAATTCTATAACTTAAGACAAAATCAAATCCAGTCCGAAAGTGCTATTTATCTTCAAAATAACAATGGGAATCTCGAAGATAGATCTAGTTCGCCGAATATTAATAACAATATCAGTAGTAGTGGTAGTAATAATGGTAATTTAGGGATGTCAATTCCAAGATGGGCTCCACAAAAGTTAACGTCTTTGTATCCGGCCCAATCAAATCAAACTTTCGATCCTCAACAATTCTCACAATCAAATTGCAATCATCCAGTACCTAACCAATTTGCTTCTCAACTTGGATATTCAACTGATAATACTGTAAGTTACGCAAATCCTTCTTCTACTTTACAACAATCAGAATCACTTCTGAGTAACTCTTTTCACAGTAATATACCTCCAACAAGAACGATTTCACTACCGCAACAAAGTAAGTTCCGTTCGCTTTCAGAAACTGTAGAATCACAGACGCTCCGATCCACACCAGCATATCCGCCAGCACAACTATTTAAAAAATATTATGAATCGAACGATAATCCTACAACAACTGCTGCTTCCGCTAGTGCTACTACAAACACAAGTACTACCACTAATAATACCAATAATAATAATCTTCATGAACAGTTGCCTATTCAAGAACAAGGGCATGTAAAAGTAAATATATCGCAACCTTTACAACAATCACAACAAAAGCAAAATCAGCATCAAAATCAATCGTCATGGGCGTCATTTCCTAATTCCACTACAATTCGGCCATGCCAAGAGAATATCGTGTTATCATCATCATCATCATCATCATCTGATAGGTTTGCTCGGAGCACTGTAGATAATATCATAGCGACTACAAGTAATAATAATAATAATAATAATAATAATAATAATAATAATAATAGTAATAATATTCCTGGATATGCGGGGAGTACTAGCGGCAGTGATGATGGAAGTCATAATATAAATCCAAGGCAACACCATTTTCAAAACCCTCACCATCAGCATATATTATCTACAACATCACAACCACCACCACCATGCCAATCTCGAATACATATTTCAGAGGAAGAGGGAACTTTCTTAAATATGGTACCAATGAATAATTATGGGATACCGTTACCATCTCCACTCACGACTTCACTTGATACAATAGGTAGTTCAGTTGGTTCATCATCATTCCATCCTATGTCCTCATCATCGGGCGTATCGGGTAATATAAACGACACTACTGCTAGTAATAGTAATAGTAGTAGTAATAGTACTAGTACTAGTATGAATAATAATAATAATAGTAATAATATCATAAACAATAATGTCTTCCAATGTAGTTATTGTGTTAAATCTTTCAAAAGGTTTTCATGGTTAAAAAGACATTTATTGGCACATTCACCAGAAAGACATTATTCATGTCCTTGGTGTTTAAGTAAACATAAAAGGAAGGATAATTTATTACAACATTTGAAATTGAAACATACAGAGATGGTTTTACAACAATTACGACTTGAAAATATTGAAATTTCTACCATTGAAGAAACTATGGAAGATAGACGAGTGGATGTCCATGAAAGATCTAAAAGTGTTGATACAGGTACTAGTGGTGTCAACGATGATATTGATATTAAAAATGTTAAGCAACCTGGTACGAATATTAAGACGTTGTTATACGATGGTAGGTTAAATAAAGAAGATGTGAAGAAAGTGTTAAATAAATTGCTTGATGGAACTAATTCTACTTTCAGTGATTCTACAGACGGCGTTGTTGATAATGTAAGACCAAGGAGAGGTCATTCATATTCTGTTGCTGATTCAAGGTCTAGAAAGTCAAGGAACTGAAATTGACATCAGTAGGTCAAATTGTTTTGCTATTAAACGTATATATATATATACATCTGCACTGTAACTAAAATGTAATTCTAACAAACTAACGATTATATTGAATTTATGCTTAATATTTTTTTTCGATATGGTTTTTCTTTCTGGTTAGATAAAAAAAATATGCCAAAACCTTTGAGATTATATTGAGTGATCCCTTGTAGACAAAGAAATTGCATATGGGTAAATTTGGCGAACATCTGTGACAGTGTCGTTTTTGCCCAGACACGAAAAGGAAAAAGCCACGATTATGATTTCTCTGGGCATTGATTGACAAGTCGGTAGAAATTAGCGTCCGCAGGCCCGTTGTTTGAGAATGAGTTTGCCACGCCTTACTGACTGAATAAGTACTGAGTACTGTGGACTGTGGACTGTGGACTGTGGACTGTGTTCCGGGACGTTAAAGAGGGCCTCCGTGTCTGGTTGCCGGGCGAGCGGGCGGCTTGGGCGGTCTTGGCTGCTACCAGAAAGGAACTGCCGAAGGGGAATTGCTCCTTCGAATGAACCTCTTAGGCAGAGGACAGGCCGTGGGCTCAGAGGGCCCTCTGCCCTGCCTGACAATTGGGATCTCGTGGGCTCAGAGGATAAAGAAGAGCAGAGGCCGAGCCCAGAGGCCGAGCTGAGAGCGAGCAGAGCAAACCCTTCCTGTCAAAGAATCCCAGCGAGGCAGCAGTTGGGCGGGGCGGGGCGGGAGGTTGCCCGGGGCGGCCACAACACAACGGCAAAACTTTTCTTCTTCTTCTTCTTCTTCTTTTACTCTCCCAGGGCCTCCGTAGGCGGTGACAGCCCAGTGAAAAACAAGGAGCGAGGCCAAATGGCACAACAACAGTAGTAGTTGTCTTTCCTTCAACACCTTCTTCTCTTCTTCTTCTTCTTCTTCTTCTTCTATCAACAACTACGCAGATAAACAAACAAACAAACAAACAAACAAATAAATAAACAAACAAACAAATAAAATTCGATACAGGTTTCTCTAGAACACGAAAAACAGTAGAGCCTCATAGAATATTTGTTTATCATCAACCAGAAAAAAGGGTATAGCAAATAAACAAGTAGTAATCCTCGAAATTAACTCACCTTCATCACGAACAACATTTCATACCCGACTCACGTAAACAAGACAAAGGACTAAAACGATACCTCAGTCTTCTGCAATAAATTTTTTTTTTATAGAAAAAATAAGTGAGGATCACAAGCAAAAGTAGTATATTACTAAGAAACAAAGATACAAAGGAAGAAAATGCAAATTCCAAGTATTAACAACAGTGGGTCTCCTAAGCACGAAGACGCCTCTGCAAATAACCTTCTTGGATTAGCTCAAGAACAACCATTGCAATACCAGCAATTGGATCACTCTGATAATCAATACCAGACATCACGACAATCTGGTCAACAATCTCAAGCTGGTTTGGCACAATTTCAATCTCAACCTTATCAAAGTCAATATCAACCTCAATATCAACAACAACAACAACAACAACAACAGGGAACTTCGCAACAAAATGCTTACTTCCCTCCTCCTTTACAACAATTACAACAAGCTCCTCAATTACAACAAGGTCAGAGTTCTGCTACTCCTCAACAACCTCAATACCAACAACAACAACCTAGTGCTACTACCGCTGCTGGTGGTAGCTCTTCAACCGCTTCTGGTTCCACCACTGGCGCAGGCACTACTACAACTTCAGGTCAACAAGATTTTACCTATGGTCAATCTACAACAGCAGGTCAACCAAACCAATCTTTGAATCAACAACAATTCTCAGATTTCATGTATAATTCCTTCTTATCACATTTGGCCAATAAACAATCTGGTTCACCATTAACTAATGCAATGGGATCCGCTTCTCATATCAATCCCGCTACTGCTGCTGCCGCTGCAACAAATAATACATCTTATTTGAATCCTCCAATTCAAAGATATTTTTCTAATGGTATGAATGCAGGTCAATCTTCTCTCTTAGATAACACACATTCATCTTCATTATTACAACCTCCTTTACCATTAGGACAACAAGGGCAACAAGGGCAACAACAGGCACAACAACCACAATATTTACAACTTCATAATGACCAACAACAATTGCAACAACAATTGAATCAAAACCCTCAAATGGTTCAACAATTGCAACAGCAATATCAACAACACCAACAACAACAACAACAACAACAACAACAACAACACCAACATCTTCAACAGTCTATTCCACAACAACGACAAGCCGCTCATCATCATCAACAGCAACATCAACACCAACAACAACCACAACAGCAACAACAACAACAACAACAACAACAGCAACAACAACAACCACAATTACCTGTTCCAAAAAAATTATCTTCAACTCAAAGTAGAATTGAAAGAAGAAAACAATTGAAAAAACAAGGCCCTAAAAGACCTTCTTCTGCTTATTTCTTATTTTCAATGTCAATAAGAAATACTCTATTACAACAATTCCCTGATGCTAAAGTACCAGAATTATCTAAATTAGCTTCAGCAAGGTGGAAAGAATTAACTGACGTCGAAAAAAAACCTTATTATGATGAATTTAGAACAAATTGGGATAAATATAGAATATTAAGAGATGAATATGAAAAAACTTTACCACCAAAGAGACCCTCAGGTCCATTTATTCAATTCACACAAGAAATTCGTCCACAAATTGTTAAGGAAAATCCTGATAAAAATTTAATTGAAATTACAAAAATAATAGGTGAAAAATGGCGTGAATTAGATCCAACTAAAAAAGCAGAATATACTGAAACTTATAAGAAAAGATTAAAGGAATGGGAAAAGTGTTATCCAGAAGATGAAAATACAGATTTACCAAATGCAAATTCAAGATCAAATAAGAAGAAAAATTCAAATGCAAAAAAATCTCAAAGTAATTCTTTAACACCAAATTCATTACCTCCAATGAATCATCCTAATTTAAACGGTTCAGCATCTAATACCAATACTAATACTCCAACAATTACTACTCCAACAACAACATCGACCGCAACAACTACAGCTGCCGCCGCCGCTGCAGCAAATTCAATAATGAACCCAACTCAAAATTCTTTGTTATCACAATTTAATCCAAATCCAAATTCTTTGACTTCATCACATTCAGTAATGCCAAGAAATCAATGAACATATATATATATATATATATATTTATTATACATGCATATATATGTTCATTGAATTTTGTATATTCAATCCTGATTGATAGAAATACTGGGAACGTTAAAAAGAAAAGAAAAAAAAAAATTTACCACTGTATTATACTTCCAAAAATTAAATGTTTAAAAAATCTGCAATTTAAAAAAAAATCAATTCACTTTTCTCTCCAACTCATTTTTCCTTCCCTTCTTCTTCTCCTTCCGATGTATTAAAAAAGAAAAAGAAAAAATTATGTATAACATATCATTTCATGTGATTACTACTACTACTTCTACTACTACTATAATTAAAATGATTGATTGAGTTACATATATATATATTTATATATTTATTTTATTCGAGATAGTGTGTTTCTAATTTAATTATTTGTTTTAAAAAAAAATACAAAGGTTGATTTTAGTTGCTTTAAATCATACCTAAGTTTATATATTTAACGATGGAGATAATATAAGGTTGCATACTAGTTGTACCCTGATTAAGTATAACGAGGATTATATTAAAGTGTATCACCCGCATATGTGACGACGATCCTTTCAAGAACTACTAATGATAACTCTGCAACGGAATCTACTTCAGAACCTTTAGGAATTCAGTAACAGAAACTAACCTATGTAATAAACCCGAACATAGTTAATAGATAATCCTAAACTAGCGATATAACAAGTAAATTACAATCTATCTTTTTTTTTCTTATTTAAAAAAATTAATACATATGCTATTATTATTATTAATTGTCCTTGTTTTAGAAGACGTCGGTCACTTCATACTCCAAACGATATCGCCAATAACTAAAGATCTACTTGCAACTTCATCCACAGGTAAGACATTAAGGCAAACTTCAATCATCTCTACCATTATCGTTTCAGGAAGTGAAAATTCTGTAATTTTGATACCTTCCAATAACATCTTTGACATCGCTAACAATGCATCTCTTATGATAATGGGGAATTTTTGTAAAGCTTGTGATTTCATTCCTTCTATATTCCCAATTTTATTGATTTTTTTCAATAGAACTGATTCATTCTTTAATCTTGACCAGAATTCGAAAAACCGTTTCGTTATAAAATCATCTGCAAAATGCATTAATAACTCAATACATTCCATGGAATATTTAATAATATTAAAATCATCATCAAGACTACATTTCACCACCGTGTTCCAAAATTGGGCAACTTGTGGTAGAAATAATGAATGTTGTGTAGATATCATTGGAATTAAAATTTGACATGTTCGTAAAATTTGTATCCTTAATGGTTTTGACGGATGTGTTAATAATCTATCACTGTAACTAAATATTTGTAATAAGATTTTGTATGCATCATTTGGAATTGGTGAAACCCATTTATCCTCGTCGTCGTCTTTTTCATCTTCTTCTTCCTCTTCACCATCATCATTTTCTAGCACTCCTTCTCCTTCGACATTTTGAACTTCGTCCATTATTGATTCGTCATCACTGTCTACTTCTCTTAATTTAGAATCAAAATAGTCTTGAAAATTCTTTGGCTCATCTTCATCTAGGGGATAGTCATCAGGTGACGGGTTTGTGAGTTGATCGCCTTCTTCAAACGTCTCTAAAACTTGAATTAATTGGTCAATATTCTTCATCCCCCATGGTTTGAAACTGTTGACATTACCAACTTGATGATCCAATCGTCTATCATCTGTATTAGTAGCCAAATATTCCTTTTTCATTTCTAATATAATGATTTCAAATAATTGGAAAAATTCTAAACATAAATCAGAATAACCATGGAAATATTCTAATAATTTGAAAATTGTTTCAATAACATCTTGGAAGGACCTTATAGTTTTGAATCCAGCAATTTTACAAATAACCATTAATATAGTTCCAACATGATTCATCATCCCGGAATTTAATCTCACTGCAATGGATTCCACTAAATAATCAACATTTTGTAAGATTAGTTCTTTCACTGATCCATCATATAATAAATTAGCAATATTTATAGAACAAGATTGAGCAAATGAACGTACTAAATAAGATGAATTTGCCAAGTTATCAATAACAATATATAAATGGTCAATTAATTCCATAGCAAAATCAGTTCCCATCAGTGTGCTTACATTACTGATGGAATATAGCACGATACATAGTGCTCGTTCTTCTTCTTGTGTCATCGAATGTGTTGACGATTCTAAATTGATTGAAATTTCTTCCGATAAATCGTTACAATATTCTAAAATGGTAAAACACGCTTCATTATATTGCGGTCCTAATTGCTGTTCATCTCTATCATTAAAGGTTAAAAATTCGGGATTATCCTCATTTGTAATAGATAGGCTAGAGAAATGGTCCGATCCGTGACTATTTAATAATTGAGTTGCAGTCCATAGAGTAATCATTTTTTCTGAAAGAGAAGTGGAATTTTTGGTTTGATTTGATAACAAATGATTCAGTAAAAATTGTAAATCTTGAGATTCCATATTTGAACCTATTCGATTTAATAAATTGGTGATTTCATGTTCCATCTCTTTCGATATTTTAGGCAATAATTGATGTTTCCCTAAAGTATTGTCTTTTGAATTTTGGAATGATTGTAGATCATTTACTATTACATTACTACTTTGTTCTATAACTTTTTTCTGTTTTGACTTACCATTAACATTGGATAATAACCGGCTATCTGAATTTGATGTTGCTATTAACGAATCATTTATTTGCTTGATTATATCATTGGTTATCATTGATATATTACTGATTTTCTCATTAGCGTTATTGACCAGAATATTTGTAGCAAAATTCAATGATTTTATTTCATTGGATTGATCGAATTGAATAAACCTGTTCAAATTTTGCAACTTATCTTCAACATATTTTGATAGTTCTTTACTATGTGTTGCTAATTGATATAACGGATTTTGTTGTAAAGATACTAATGTCTCTATGAATATTGATTCACAAGGCTTTAATGAGGATGAACAGTCCAGCATCAAACTTGAAACAAATGACACTAACGATTCATCTATTTGCCTATTATTTCTTGATATCAGCCTTGGTATAAACCCCTTCAAGGCCAAATTTACTTGTTGGGATGTTGCTTTTAACCAATTTGAATTTCTATGATTCCCAGGCGAGTTCATTTCTATACTTTCTAGTTGAGAATGGATATCATTATCATCAAAATCAGTAATCGTTTTAGTTATATCACTTAAATCTTGGATTTTAGAGATGATTTGAACACCCAGTACAGAATCATTATAGACTAATTGTAATAATGATCCTAGAGTTTTCAGCGTAAGACATACGATTTTATAGTTTACCGTTTTCCCGGGAAGGTTAAGAACCTTTGATAAAGTCGATACATTCCCTGGAAGTACAAATGATAATAGTTCACCGTCTTTTATAATGTCAAAATAAAGAATATTAAGGGAATTTAAAATTGAATCTAGTAAGTTTGGTGATTGGGGATTATCCAGCAGAAGATCAAGGAAAATCGAAATGGTATGGGCCAAAGTAGGTAGTTGCGCATCTTTTTTATCAATTTGAAAGTACGTGGTTGAATATGATTGGTTTTTTAAGGATTTGAAAAATTGATACAATGTCTTCACAGCAGAGATTTTGAAATGACTAGACGCCTCTTTCAGTTTCAAATTCTCCTTATCGGGACTAATTAAAAACGTCAGCAGTGGAAAACATTGTTTAGCCAATTTCTCTGATAAAGTACCACGCAGGAGCCAACAAAGTCTTGATAATTGACAGAATATCAATAGTACGTATTCCGTTTGAGATTGACCCAACTCATTTTGTTTAAGAAGACTTGATAAAGGTATGAAAACATAATCAGCAAAGTTCAAAGAAAGCGAAGCATCTGGGAAACTCGATAAAACCGTTTCTAGGCTCTTCAATGTCTCTAACAAAGTCTTAGATTCGGGATCGAAAGACTCTTTCGGCAGGAACGCAATTTGTGATAATGCAACACATATAGGTTTTACCTGGAGAAAAGCAGAACGAGAGTCATTTGTAACATGTGTATTCATAGCAACCATGTAAAAGCGACACTCAATGTTGATATGTTTCTCATTTGTTGATGATGGTACTGTTTTATAATTTGCCACCTAATATATAGTAAAAATATAAATAAACAAACAAATAAAGAATATAATATGATATATATAGAGGTTCCTTAAAAAATTAACCGCTGAGCCGAAAAGGATGAACCACCGGGTAATACTCCTCGGCTTTGAAGAAAAAAAAATTGAAAAATTCAAATGAGAAAAAAAAAAATTAAAGGCCCATCGAGAAGCCTTATAATTTGGAAACAAGGTGAAGTAGATGAGGCAAGTTAGGTTCACATTTCGTTCTTTCTTGCTATAATTTTGACTTATAATACTTGAATGTGTAGACGGTAAACGTTTTAACAACCTACCCCCCTTGACATCTTTGTCTTTTCAGCTACCTTAGCTTCCCATTCCACTTTTCAGACTCGCAAGAAGAAAATATGGCCAATAATTCTATTAAATTATTAGCACCAGACGTCCATAGAGGTCTAGCTGAATTAGTCTCCAAGAGGCTGGGTTTACCATTAACAGATTCCACTTTGAAAAGAGACCCGACAGGAGAAGTTTCCTTCTCTATTGGACAGTCCGTTAGAGATCAAGATATTTTCATCATTACTCAAATCGGTTCAGGTATTGTCAATGACCGTGTCTTGGAATTACTGATCATGATTAACGCTTCCAAGACTGCCTCCGCAAGAAGAATTACTGCAATTATCCCAAATTTCCCATACGCAAGACAAGATAGAAAGGATAAATCCCGTGCTCCTATCACTGCCAAATTAATGGCGGATATGTTAACCACCGCTGGTTGTGATCATGTGGTTACTATGGACTTACATGCTTCACAAATTCAAGGGTTTTTTGATGTCCCTGTGGATAACCTGTACGCTGAACCAAGTGTCGTCAGATATATTAAAGAAAATGTTAATTTTCAAGATGCTATCATTATATCACCAGATGCTGGTGGTGCTAAACGTGCTGCTGGATTAGCTGATAGATTGGATTTAAATTTTGCCTTAATTCATAAGGAAAGAGCAAGAGCTAATGAAGTGTCTCGTATGGTTTTGGTCGGGGATGTCACAGATAAAATTTGCATCATTGTAGACGATATGGCTGACACTTGTGGTACCTTAGCTAAAGCTGCTGATATTCTTTTGGAAAATAGGGCAAGGTCTGTCATAGCCATTGTCACTCACGGTGTCCTATCTGGTAATGCTATCCAAAATATCAATGGTTCTAAACTAGATAAGGTCGTTTGTACAAATACAGTTCCATTTGAAGAAAAAATGAAATCATGTCCTAAACTGGATGTTATTGATATCAGTGGTGTCTTGGCTGAAAGTATTCGTCGTTTACATAATGGTGAAAGTATTTCATACCTATTTAAACATCAATGGTAAGTCAAGTCATATTTCCAATGGCAACGATAACAAAGAACTTATCTCTCTGTAGACTATAATCTATAACAATATATTATTTCCATTTCATAATATCACCGCCTTATATATATATATATGCCATCATTTTATTCACATACATAATTAATCAAAGAAAAAAAATATTTTTGCATAGTAAAATAATAAAAATTTATTTTCACGTATATTTCTACATGTAGCATCTATTCAATACTACAAAAATTGTAAGGGATTTCCGAAATTACAAACCAAATTTAGCTTTATCTAATTTATCCAATGAAGTAAGCAGTTCGCCTCTACCTTCCAAAACAGCATCAACATCTCCTAATATATCAAAGGCCTCTGGATGAGGAACCCAAATAACGTGAGCACCAAAGGCTTTCCCAGATTGAACCCCAGGAATCCCATCTTCGAAAACTAAACATTCCTCTGGAGTAATATTTGTATTATATTTTTCATTCAACAGTTTCAAACCCAATTGCCAAATATCAGGGTGTGGTTTCCCTCTACCTTTAGGAATTCTTGGATCGGAAATGGTAACAATAGCATCAAATAAATCAAATCCTTCTCTTAAATGATTTGTCTTCCCGTGATATTTTGTTTTATTACTTGAAGTGCATAGAGCAATTGGGATTTTCTTTAAGTGTAAATATTTGATCAATTCTAAAGCACCAGGTAAAAATGCACAACTACTCCATAAACTTGTTTGAATCTCAACGCTCATCTTTTCATATTCTTCGACGGTTATTGGAAGACCATAATGTTCGATGACTCTCTTACCAGCCTCGGGTCCAGGTAAACCTTGTAATCTGATCTTGACATCCCATGTTAAAGGTCCCTTACCATATTTGGCCAAGATCTCATTTAAGGAAATGGTGTAGATATCTTCTGTATTAAGTAATAATCCATCCATGTCGAACAGACATGCTTTGATGCTATTCCGAATATTAAAATACAAAGTTTAATTTGCATATTCCCACTGTTAGTAAAAAGGCTCGGTGGTAAAGTCTCTTTCTCAACCAATAAATAGTGATAGCATACTTTTCTGGTTGAACCATATTCAATCTGAGATGCTAGATTTATTTTCAACTTTTCTTTGCTATTAACAAAAAAAAAGCCATTGCTCATGAAAGCTCGAGGGAAAAACGTTTAAAAAATAATGAAGTTAATAAATCTGGAGAAGTTTCAGATGTCCCGCGGAGCTACATAAATTAAGACTGTGTCAGGAAATTATCGAGTGAAAAAACAACAATACAAGAAACATTCGAGAACTGGCGCCTGTGGTCATGGGCTGGCTTGTTTCACAATAGAGGCTGCATCATAATATTGGCACCATCTTTTTTTTCCTTTTCAAAAATAAGAAACTGAACGCAACCGGAAATTTACACTACATTTTATCCATTACTCTGTTTAAGTTTAATACTCAAATTTATCTTAAAATACTTAATCTTAAAAATCAAAAGGGAAACTGTTGTTCAAAATTTAATTTTTACCTCATAGAAACATCATCATTTCCTTCAACATCCAATAGTAATTGTCTTATATGTATTCCAAGTGAATGAATCATAAGGGTTAAATTATGTATTATATAAAATATATACATAATAAATAATTGTTTTTTAACCAACTTATAAAGGAGGTAATGAACTTCTACAAACAGGACATTGTAATTTATAACCCATCCAATTCTCCAAACATTCTGTATGGAAAATATGATTACATGGAGTTACCATGTATGAATGTATATCGACCTTATGTGTGCCTTCTACCTCCTCGATATACACGGGAACTGGAGACATACATATCGCACAATCAACTGTATATGGTTCATCTTTAGAACCACCTCCATGCTCGATAGAATGCTGTAAAGATATAGGCTTGAAATAGGTATATCCTTCTGGAATGCTATGTTGAGGCAAGAACCAACGTGACCCTAAAATATCTTGTGAATATAAAATTGCAATTTGGAAAATTAACCACAAGGAAAGAACCACAACAAAGGTAACGTCTCTATGATGCCTAAATATATTGGCAGAGTAAGTAAAAACATATATGATTGGTAAAGTTCTAATTACCGTAGTACCAAGGATAAATCTCCATAATAACGGCATTTCGTTTTGTCTTCTATTTGTTGGACTATTATTCCTCCTTCTATCTCTCCTTGATGCGATCCCCTTAATGGTATTTCTAAATATTTGTGGGACCCAATACGAATTCAATGCAAAAATTGCAATATATTCGAAAATCATTCTAATCTTACGAGGCCAGGAAGTCGAACTCGATACAACAAAAATGAATATGATCAGTGAAAAGAAAAATCTACCGTACAGACGTCCACTGATTGATGCCTCATCTGGAACTATAGTTGTTCTTGGGACATGATCATCTTCATTTCTTAGGTGGCCTCTCAAAAGTGTAAGTATACCAACGTGGGCTTCATTGACTTGAGATGCGTATATTGATATCATATACCTTGTTTCGAAAATGGAAGCTAAAATAAAAGACAAAAATGAGCTTAAAACAAGAGGCAAGTAGAGTTCCGGTAATACGCTTGCCGCCACGAAATATAATGTAGCCAAGGATCCGTCCACAAGGTTAATCATAGAGAAGGAATAGAATGATATTTTATTAATACTTGACGGTGTGTTTGTATGCTGCATTTGACAAAGCAATAGATAAATCTGGGCCGCAAATAGCAAAATACCAATTATTATATGTATTCTGATTGTTCTTACCTTCAATTCGGTTCTAGGCCCTTTAACGTCGTTAAATTGGAGTTGGACTCCACAATCAGGTGAGTACAATAACCCAGATTTGATAGATACTGGCGGTATATGTGATATGTTAACTGGTCTTCCAATAGGCCAATCTAGTTCATCGTCAATTTGTTTGATTTGGTCTTTTGTGTATTGACTCCAAGGTTCTAATTGTAGGAATGCCATGTATTCACATTTTGTAAGTGCATTATCATAAAGCTGATCTAAATCTGACATTGTCAAAGTGTCCACATAATTTGAAGTATTCCAGTATTCCTTGATCAAAAGTTTAACCTCTGAAAAAATTTCATTATTTTCTTCATTACGAAGATTCATATAATGTGGCAATGCAAATAAGGAATGGAACTTTGAACTTTGAGACATCCCCAAAATACGACCTCTTCTAATATCATATACAGCAATTGAACTCGACACATGCTTCTCCTTCTCCAGTTTATCGAAAAATTCGATTTTTAGGTTCAATAACTTCCATCTTCCATCTTGCGAATTGAAACGTTTTTTATATTTTGCATTTTGGTTCAATTCAGTATGTACTTGATCTAAATGAGTTACCTGTATATTTAATTCACCATTTTGAAAAGTGACATTATGTAATTCGCCATAATTCGGCCATTCGTCGTAATACTGTTCACCTCCAGGTGGATTATTTTCTGCAAAGTCAGTTGGCGGCTCAAAATAGTTTGGAACAGGCATTCTAATAGGTGTATATTCATCATTCGCAACTAGTTCAATATGGCCCGTCATTGAAGTGGTAATATTAGGTGGAAATATATTATTCGGACTACCACCCGGAGTAGACCACACCTTTGTGTTAATGGTGTCAATAAGACGATCGGGTAACAATAGATATGTCTGATTATTTGCCCAATGAGTGTAATCTTTATTTTCTATAGGGTAGGTTGCATTAATTTCTCGATTCGTTATTATATCTTGATAACTAAGTTTAAATCCAGTAATATTTCGGAAGTTATCAGTATAAGTCATATTCTGAAATGATTCATATTCAGTAGTAAACTGGTTCCTCAGTTTCTCTAATTGAGTGAATTCATACTGGGATGCCACTCCATCACCACCTGGAGAAGAGAAAAATAAGAAAAGAATCAGGATCAGGAACACAAGGGTGTTTCCGTTGATCTCCATTTTTTTGAAAACGTTCTTTCTCTAAATTAGTTCTTTGTAAATATAAATTGTAATATACTGTTTGGTTGGACTACGTGAATAGCATATAGTATGGATTTAGATGGTTGAATACTATCTCTTAATGTCTCTTAACCTTTGTAGCCGAGCCAAGTCCATTATGTCTTTATGTCTTTCGGATGCTCAAATCCTTTATGTTCCCTAATTGTTTTAAGTGCCCGACCAAAGACGCCTCTAATAGAAAAACTCTCTGTAAACGTTAAAGGCTCAACTATAAGTAATTCCATTATACTACGTAGATAAAAAGAGAGCTAACGAAGTAGAATATATTCGATATTACAATGGCGTAGATATGGCTACATATATAAGGTATTATAGAAGGAAAGAAACTGTGTTGTCCATGTTTCATTTTTATTTTTTTGTAATATTAACATTAATACCAGCCAAGCTCGGTATCATCCAATAGTTTCCAACCGATATTGATAAACTTCATCAAGACCGGATCATTATTTTCATTCTTGACTTCCTTACCAAATAATTTTTCAGTACGAGATTCACCTTCTATTTCAATATTAAAACCCAAATTACCGTTCTTATTCAGTTCATGCTCAAATATTTTAAATGGTTTGATTATGTTTAATAAACTGGTGATCTGGACAACTTCATTCATCGAATTAGATAATTTCACCACTAAATCCTGTGGTTTCATTAAATCCCCTGGCACATTACTATCTTGCATGGTAGTACTTCTCATTACTATCCCAATTAAATAAGTGGGCATTTGTTTCACAAGTGCTGTTATATTATGAATCTCATGCAATAGTCCTATGGCGAAGGGAGTTATCGTACCTCTTGATAAATCTGATAAAAAAGTCTCGTTGTCCTTTTTTAAACCAAGTAATTTCTTATAAAATTCATTGTCATTCGAACACATGGCAGATGGCTGTGGTGTAGATGGTGTCCTCGCGGATGATTGACCAGAATCAGAACCCATCGGGGGTATTATTGGTCTATAATTATTGTCAATGCTATTAGTTGGATTCAATCGCATATTGGTTGTTAGAATTTGAAGTATAGTTGAGATCAAAGAACATAATGATTCTGTTAATTGGGAACTTAATTCAATACTCATATTAAATGGAACATCTTTCGTAGTATTGTTATGCTCTTCAATCTTATCGCTCAGCAGCAGTAAATAGCTCGTAAAATACTGTTTCCGAATAAGGAGTTTACTGAATAATGCGGGTATCTTCAATGACTCTACTGGATGTTGAGATTGGAAAATGTCTAAAGTTTTCTGCAACTGAGGACTCTTCCCTCTTTTCTCCTTCATTAATCCTTCGGAAGAACAGGTATCACATTTCGGTAACCAAATTTGATTATTATTATCTTTAGAGTTAAAGCTATTAAATGATTTCCTATTCATGGAGAGATCTGTCAATAATTCACCTAATTTTAAACTATGTAAGATAGTTTGTAACTTAAACGGATTTTCTTCAAGACTCCATTTCGAGTCACAGTCGCCACTGAAGAATAGATCTGTAGTATTTTGAATTGGGATATTTAATAATTTGGGGCCTCCAAAAGTACAACTTTGCAAAGAATCAAAAATAACGAGAAGGATATACAGTCTCTTGAAAATAATGTTGTATTCTAATGTATTGTTATGTCCCTCACTTTCAACATTTCCGTTTATATTGTCCTCGGAATCGTCCTTAGACGTTATATTGGAATAAATATCGTCATCAAATAACAATAGTTTGTATAGTTTAAATTCGTTAAAGATTGTCACAGACATCCCTAACACGAACGAATTGTCATATCCAACAAATGCAAGAATATAATTTAGTAGAATGAAGGTTGATAAATAAATAATCTTAATTTTGGGCGATATTTGATCTTTATTTTCTCTGAATTTGGGATGGATATCAACGATCTTTTGGAAACATTCATTCAATGCAGAAATGAAAACTGCTTGTACCATGAAATTGTTATCGTCTTTTAAAGATTCATTTTGTTGTCGCTGTTGTTGTTTTTGTTGCTTTTGTTGTTGAAGATTTGTGCCCTGTTCAGGAGTCTTATTTTGTTCTTCATTGTTATTGGGACAAGGAAAATCATTCATAAAACTATCAAAGAAATGTCCACCTTTTCTTCTTTTCAAGGCTATTCGAACTAGTAATTCCAAAGAATTTCTGAACCATAAAATGACATAGTTATTAACTTCATGTATATCTGAAATAGGTTGGGTATTAATCAATAATATATCATTAGTTAAGGTTTTTTTATTTAATGGAATGATGGGGAACCCAGAATGGATAAATTCATAATACGTATCAATTATATGAACATCCGAGATTTGTCCATATATGATAGTTGTTGGCCGTGCTGGCGTATTCGACGAAGGAGTTGTTACCACCAAAGAATCGAGCGATGAGATAGAATTATGAGCTATACCTCTTGAACTTGGGTCTGGTGATTGCTTACTTGTTGCAGAATGACCCTTTTTGGAGGCAGAATTTCTTTTCCGATGCTTTGCGGGTTTATTAGGAGACGCGGTTGCACTATCCTCTTCAAGTTGCCTAATCTTGGGGGTAATATCTTTTGAGCCTCGTCTATGCAATTGAGCTGTATAGCTTTCATCACTCGTTGCTCTTAAGTGTTCTTCTGTACCTGAAAGGTCAGTAGTCGATCCTTCCAGGGAGCTATGCCTTCTTGGAGAAGTTGCCTTTACGTCATTCAACGGTGTTTGTTTGGATAAGGAATGAACACGTGAACTAGATGTTGTTTGGTTTAATGGTGCTGTGCTTGGAGACATTGCTTCACTTGCAATTGACCCTTGTCTTGATTGAAATCCGTCTGTAGCGTATTGCCCGAACGTTGAAATTGATGTATTTTGATTCATACCTTGAGGTTGTTTAGAAAACTGGGAATATGGATATAAGGACTGCTGTTGTTGTTGTCGAGAAGCAGGAGGTTGAGATTGCATTGAAGTTGGTGGTGGCAATTGAGGTTGACCCAAGATTAGAGTGCTTGTTGGATTTCTCAGCAATGAAGGTATAGAACTTGATCTTCTAAGTTGACCACCAATTTCATCAGACGTTGTTGTTGAATTTGTAGGGTTCTTGAAATACGACCAGTAATTACTTCCCGGTGTACTTCCTGTGTTAGTTTGATTCAATGCCGCTAGACTTGCCCCGTTTGGATTCGGTGATTTTTGTACAGGGTTATAAAGTAACTGTTCCTGTGTATTAAGTGTACGCACTGATATATCGCTAGGTAAAGAATCTATCGATCCTCTTCGCTGACCTTGAAATTCATGGTATGGAACCTTCCAGAATTGTTGTTGACCCAATCCTAAGGTCATTAAACTGGCAGTGTTAGGCACGCTTGTAGTTGGATGAATTGTAGTTGTATTATTAAGAGAGATAATACTATTTGTTTTGGAGCCTGCCTGAGGCATATATTGTGTCAATGGCGGTAAAAGAACTGAACCTGACCTTGACGGTGTTGTAGGAAGAATAGATCCTGTTGAATTTCTTGTTTCTTTGGTATATTGTCTTATACCGTCTATGTTGACCTGTTGCGATGTGTTCTCAACAATTTCTCGCTCCTGTAAAGGAGTGATAGTTGAAGATCTATCTGCATGGCTATGACTTCTAGTATAGCCCTTTGATGGTCCTCTTTTCAATGGGACTCTCTCGAATGTACATTTCTCAGCATTTCTTTGACAGTTTGAACAAATATTCTTAGCTTCAGTGAAATCACACTTGATTTTTTTCTTACGACATTGGTCGCATGCACGTGAAGCTTTAGTTCTTTTCTTGACTGTAGTTGTATTATTAGTATTGCTTCCTGAATTCATGTTATTATTAATATCATTCTGTAATTGGGTATGGAATCCTTGTTCATTCGAAGTTCTTTGAATGCCCTCTTCCATATTGACGTCCCTCACAGGGATAGTACCATTCGCAACAACCCGTGTTGGAGATGATAAATTTGGAGTAGGGGTATTCGAGCTATTATTTGCATCACTCATAGCGTTCGTTAAAATAGCGATATCAGACATGTAGTTAAAAGAGAGCTAAATACGCCCGTCTAGCTGCCCGTGGAAGTTCCCTTGCTTAAGGTAAAGATTTGACGGGGTATAACTGATAAAAAATCTCGAGGCAGCACAGTTAAAGAGTAAAGGTTTGAGTGGTATTACTCAAGACAGGTCAAACACTCGAGAGTTACTGTTGCGGCTACTTTCACCTGTCTTATTTAAAGGCAGTACACAGGTACGTATTGTTTTGAAATTTCCCATGTCAAATTTTGATTGTCTAAATGTCTCCCCGCTCCTGCTCTCCTTCTCATTCACAACAAGACGTTACCCGGAGGGGCTCTTACAGGCACTTCCCACAGAAGATACCCCATACATGCGGACTACGTAGAAGAATACCCTCCAGCAAGATCGACTTCGTGGATTAACGATATCTGATGCGTTAAAGTACATCATGGATTTGTTTTGGTGAAACGTTAAACATTTATCAGTGTGTATCAGCATACTGGCTTCAGTTAGAAGAACTAATCATAGTATCGCGTTCCATATTAGCACGCAAACATATACTAAAGTGTATATATAATTTTCTACGATATATATAGACTACAAAAAAGTTAACTACATGTAAGTAGACCTATTGTACATATGTATACAAGACCTGTCGAAGTGTATAAGTAGTTTTTCAGAAACTAAAGTGCAGAAAATCCAGAGTCTTTCTTATTGTCAGCTTTTGGTGTAGTAGCATCGTCATCAGAGAAATTGAAATCTAGATCGCCATCAGGGATATCAGTTGGAGCTTGCTTAGCAGCAGTAGTAGTATTGTCTGGTTGCGCTTGTTGCTGTTGAGAAGCTTCGTTAGTGTTAACAAATCCATGGCCTTGCTCTTCATCTGTGATGATACTTATGTTATCATCCTCAAATGGTTCAGCTAAAGATTGCATATCACTTAAATCAAAATCTGCCACATTTTCAGGATCCGTTGGTAATTGCTGAGAGACAGCCAACATATATGATGTATCTGTTGGTCTCCAAATAAATGCAATAATAACGAAAACGGCAAAATATACCAAAGTTGGCCAGAAATCAGTCATGAAAAATCTAGATCTCCAATTCTTCTCTATCATATCTATTGAATTCATACCAATGAAGATAAATGATGTTAGAACGCATCCAGCTAGCATAAAGACAAAAGATGCATAAATAATCAACAGAAGTTTCTTGTACATGTTTAATTTCACGACTTGTCTTTGATCTTTCAAATATGCAACTGTCTTTGTCATAGATCTTAAAACCATAAAGTAAAATCCAAGTAAACAGATACCCATTGGAATAAATGTGATTAAGATTAAAGGTGATGGATCCTCAGTATCAGCTAGGTAACTTTGAATCAAAAATGCAATACACCAACAATAAGTGAAAAGAGCATAGAATTGACAACGTCTCATTAATTTCTTATTTAATTTTGGATAAACGATACCATAACCTAATGCAGTAACTAATAATAGGAAAAATGAGAAAGTTACTTTACCGGCAGTTAGAATAGATAAGAAAACCATATATACTTTGGCACCAGCAGAATCCCCTTTTTCGTTCTTAATATCGTAATATGTCCAAACAGCAATGGTTTCTGCTGTCAAAAACAAAAAGAACGCTAATAGATATTTATGTAATGGTAATAATTCATGCTTATGTTTCCAAACCGAGAAGGAATAAAGAGCCATAGCAATAGCATAAGCAATAGCTAGTAATCCATAAAGTGGTAATTTATTGATTTCTGAACCTGCTAAGTTACCATAAGCGTTTCTGAAATTGATAGTTGCATCAAATCTTGTATCAGCGGAATTTGTCAAAACAGTAACACAATAGTACCCAGTTTTTTTAACTGGATACTTAGTATCATGTAAACCCAACGCATCTTGAGAAAATGACATAACTGGGTTACTTAGACTTTTGTTTGTTTTAGTGTATGGATCATAGACGACATCTTGGACAATAAATTGGTCTCTATCTTCTTCAGCACAAAGACCTAAGTCAATGGTATAATCATCGCAAGTGTAGTATTTTTTGCCATCTGGTAAATCAACACCTAAGTGAAGGTAGTCTTGGAAATCAAATATTGCCACCGTCACACTAGGATCTGATTCATCATCTGAATTCTTGGAATTTAATTTTTTCAAGTTGAATGAAATAAATGGGTCTACCTTACCGCCATAGTCTTCTTTAGAGTACATCCCAGAACATACTTCATATTCTTTCTGGTTAATCTTTTCTTTATTTGCTGTAACTGTATTCAGAAAGAAGAAGAATGTACAAAATAGTATCGTCATCGATCTTGATACTTTTCCCCTATCATAGATCGATCGATTCAAGCTCAAAAACGATCTCATCCTTATCTTTTTATAAACTGCCTTATTTCTTTTTTGAGATGCCAACCAAATCGTTACGTGATTTTCAATTCGAATATGTTAAGCAAACGAGGTTCGTTAACAAATGTATATCTTCAATAATGGTACAAAGCAAAAAAGTAATATTTATAACTTTCTATAACTTTCTATAACTTTCCCTAATAACGAATATAAATTTTGATGACCCTTTACTTTGTATTGGTACCAAAAACCGTGTTAGTTGACCTTAATTAAACAGTTGAAGAATATATTTTGTCTTAAAAACTCCTTTTAAATTTCAGCCAACGCATAACAAAGCAATATGCAAGGGATCTAAACATTACAGTATGCGGTGTACGGTCGTCATATAATATAGAGTTTGTGCAAGTTTATATATACCCTTATGAGAATACTACAGACATAAATGTTTCTTGGTTGTATAAGAGTATCTAACTTCTGTTAGTAAGTGAATAATATACACTTTTATGATGGAAACCTTCCTATTCAGGACAATGTATTGCTATGTGCATATGAAATCTAGGGGCTCCGAACTTACTTGGCTGTTTCAGACAGTCATTAATTCTGTAATGCATTCAACCTTTCCTTCATCTCTCTAAGCATCTTATCTGCTTCTTCATCGACTTGTTCTTCAGGAACTTCTTTCTCTTCCTCTTGGGGCTCTGCGTTATCCAAGTCTGTTACCGGTACTTCATTCACCTTGTTGAACTTCTCGGTAGTATATTGTTCAATAATTTTATTAACTTCTGCATCTGCTTCCTCTTCCATTTCTTCGTTGGATTCCCCGACAGCTTCCATAGTATCATCTATCATTTCACTTATAATACCTGACTTCATCAATTCCTTCTCTAATTCCATCATAGTCCCTTGTAACTCGGGTAACCTCACTAAAGAGTTCACCTCCATCATTAGTCCCGTACTTTGACCCATTTGCTCTGACAGATTCTTCATCTTGAATGCTTCTTCGATCTTCATGGAAACAGACTCTAACTGTGCCTTTGAAGTGTACATTCTTTCATATTGTTTATTAATAGCATATAATTCCTTAGCGTACGTCCTCACTGCTTTGATATCATTCTTCTTCGCTGATCTTTTTATTAATTGCTGAGACGTTTTTTGTAATGCTGACAACTCTCGTAGTGATTTTTCAATTGCTCTACTATTTTTCTTCAACATAGTCTTTATCGTCCGTTGTTGCTCTTTTGGGTCGGGACCCCATATAGCTTTTTTGAAATAGTCCATGCGTATTTATCTTTTTGTGTGTATATTTGAACGGTTATACAGAATAAAATATCGTGATACTGATGTTTTATTCTTGAATTACATGTATTCATAAAGTTTGTCAGAAATTTAATGAACCTTTTTTTTTCCCTCTTGAGACTCATTCTATATATTATTTCAAAATTTACTGTTTTATAACTGCTATCAAGAAGAAAATACTGATGCTTTGTTTGAGAGCAAGAAGTTTACTCTAAACTATTATTTTTTCTATAAAATAATCCGATATAGTGTAACGGCTATCACATCACGCTTTCACCGTGGAGACCGGGGTTCGACTCCCCGTATCGGAGTATATTTATTTTTTCCCTTCTTGTCACGATTTTGTGATATATTACCTCGCGATAATATATATGCCGCACTCTTATTTAAAAACCGAGTATAACTCAACTTTTACCCTGCACTTTGATCCTTTATAAAAAATTATAGACGCCTATGATATGAAATCTTTTACGTCTGTTATGACCAGTTTGGGTGAAATTGCGTCCTTATTATCTTGATTACCTTGATAATGAGTTAGGAATCTGATCTGTCTGATCTTTGGTATTTCTACTTTTGAGAAATTAGAAGATAACGAATGCAATATCTACTATTCTATTATCTCTGTATCCAATATAAGCTCAATAGTTAGATCTATACCGGCAGATAATTATTACCAATATCAAAACTTATATCTTGTAGCTCTTAAAATACACGTACACTAAGCTCAATGATTAGCAGATAAAAATCAATCCTATTGATGTGTATTACTGTCTATCGGTGAGTAGTATGAGTAGTATGTTTATCGATGAGTATGCCTATCGATGAGTATGTTCCTTTCGGTGATGATATTCTCTTCTTTCTATAATCTACACTCCTAGGGATCTAGTTGTATGTTTTCTTTTCTTTTCTTCTATAAATGCGTATCAAGATAACTTCAGATTCAAATTTCCCATTTCAATATCTCTATATAAATATATAGTATTCGCTGAAACTCATCGAACCCATTCAGAAAGCGATGCCATGGAAAAATTTCACTCGTTCACTTCGTTAATCACCTTCGCGGAAAGCGCCACGGAAAAGGCCAAATAGCCTAGAACGTGACAGTATCTTCGTTTATATATGTACAAAGAATAATTATATCTAAATCATCTATCTATTTAAATGGCCTTCCTCGCATTTCGGGTAATATTTTTTGTTGTTCTGGGGCTTTGGAACGTCAAATTCTCCATGTTCTTCAACGGATAATTTGGTCAGTAGATCCATCAATTCATTGCTCAATGAAAGCTTACGTAGTTCATTTTCTTGCTTCAGTAATGTTTTCTTCTTCGCTTGTTCAACCTTTTCCTCTAATTCTCGAATTTCCAAACTTTCTTGTATTACAGGATCTGTAGTGAGAATTTTCTCCGTTGGATTGATGTGTTCCAAATTTGGCTGTACTGCTAAGTGAGAGGAAGTATCCTTGTTGCCAGTCTCTTTTTTCACCTGAGATAAGTATTCAATTAATTTATCTAATTTTTCATTTAATATTTCAGATGAGTTCTTACTTTTATGCATGTCTTCGTTCCGAGATAAAGTCGACGAAACATTGACATGTTTCCGTTTTGGTATCTGAATACAATTATCATCTTTACTTTCTAATTGAGCACTAGCATCATTCTCAACATCAAAGTCAGCATCATCGGCTAAAATGTTCGTGGAAAGAGACAATTTTTTGATAGTAGTTCTTAATCGATCATTTCTTTTTCTAAGATTGGAATTATCAAACTCCAAATCTGTTTTTTCATCTTGAAGGATCTTATTTAAATCAGTATATTTAATTAATTTATTTTTCAAAGAAGTATTTAAAATTCGGAGTTTTTCATTTTCTTCATCTCTACCAAGCAAATCTCTTCTTAACTGCCTATTTTGTTCAATCAATTCATCGATTGCCCTTGTAGATAATTTTGCTTCTTTGGGGAGCAGCTTGTCACCATTAATATCTTCCTTGGTTACGTTGGGATAATTATAATAATGAGCATTGTCGCCTGAGGTATAATGGTATCGTCTTGGAGTTGGAGAGACGTTGCGGCCCTGATCTCTAAACATGACACACTTTCAATAAAATATTGTTGTGTGGAACCCCCTTTTTGTGAGATCCTTGTCTAATCATGGTTTAAATCTTGTTACTTATTCAACCTCGAGAGCGTCTATAGTTTTTGTCATTTTTGTTGTGTTTTTGACCCTCTGTACTCTTAGTAGACCATATATTTTTCAGATTTAGAGTGTACATAAGGAAAAACAATGACGCGTAACATTTTCCTCAAGCATTTGAAGACAACGACATGTTAAATGAGAGCAGGTAATGAATTCTGAAAAGGAGGCTTGACGTTTTCTTGAAGGCTTTTATTGCCAGATTATTACAAAGGTAAAAAAAGTTAATAAAAAAAATACAACTGGATAGGAATATTCGGAATATATGGAATAAATAATACTAAAAAGTGAGATCTATAATTATGTACTTCTAAGGAAAAGAACTTGGTAAATAACTTCGTAAAATTTTTGGTCTAGTTGGTATACGAATTCATTTATGGGAATTAGTTGGTCCTTTATCACTGAGATTTTCTTGTTTCTTCTCCACCGTAAGCGCTGGAGAATTCAATTTAGGAATTTTATTTCTATTTCCTTCCGTAGATCTTATTTTGTTTCTATTACAATGAGAAATAACATCCTGAAAGGGACGTTTGCCACTTATATCAATCTGTGAACTCTGTCTAATTACTTCAGATAATTGCGGTAAACTTAAAGTACGCTCTACTTCCTTTATTTCGTTACTCTGCCTTTCATGCTGCGGTACATACTGCATGGTTCCTACATGTGTATGCTTTCGAAGTCGAGCTGGAGGCGGCATGGTCGGGGATATATGATAAGAATGAGTATGAAGATTGGTCGTACTATTCCTGTTGCTTGCGTCAGGGGTTTGTATTAGATGCTGATGAGGATGTGTAGGAGGATGAGATAACATAACATGGAAACTATTACCATGTGGTTGTACCAGCGTTGTGTGGTGATTCGTGACGTGTGGAGATGGAAAATTCTGAACATCACTATGATTACTATCCATTCTATGCATCTGGTAATTCGGAATTAATCCGACAACATTCTGGGAATGAGGCGGGTACGTATTGTGTTGAAGTGGTGGTGTTGGAACACGCGTTATTCGCATATTCCCCTCTCTCCTTTCACCAGTATCTATCATTTGTTGTGACTGTCGAAGAAAACCTTTAATATCTTGAACAAACAGAGGATACAAAAGATCCAGTATTTTTTCTCTTCGTGCAATTTCATATGCCCTATCAAATGGAATCCAAACCCCTTTAAGGTGCATTGATCCTATTTTGACCACCTTCCTAATCTTTTCTGTTCTTAATATACCGTCTCTTCTCCCTCTCGTCATTTTGGTTACATTTAACAGCTTTGTCCCGTTGATCATGTCATTGTCGGCACGACGTATCACAGAAACACTATTTGCTTCCACTTGGTAACATAAAGTACCCTCATCTTCCCACATCGTTGTAATGATACGCGGACGACGTGACGCATGTTGGTAAAGCGAACTATCTATCAAAGTATGGTTATTATTATGTTCCATTGCGATGGGAGAAGTTCTTCCAGATGACGGTGGCCTCGTAATAGGATCTTGGTTAGATTGATTACTATTGAATCTCTGTGGAGCAGGATAAACTAATGTACTATTCATTTGTGGTTGGCCTTTGTTTATCAGTTCCATGCTGACATGATCAGGATGAGAATTTTGTAAGTTGAACGATTGCGAAGGATGAAAAGAGGAATTATGACCTGGCAAAGGTGGTGTTTGGCTGATAGGATGTCCTGAGATTGTAGGGTACGATACAGGGCGAGTAATAGTTATTGGCCCAGCTTCTGCCGCATTTGGAACAGGATTATAGTAATAATACTGAGGGAGAACTTGCACATTGGGAGACGGTGCCATTGACATATGTGGAGGAGGAGGAGCTGCTGTCGCATAGTATGGATATATATTGGATGTAGGAACAACATTCATTATATATTGTGGTTGAGCTGTATTGGGCGGTACCCATGTATCATTGGAGTATTTTTTGTAGTTCTACACTTTGAAGCGTATTCGTATTCAAAATTTTATTTTGCAGCTGTGGATTGTCATTGCTTCCTTGCCTACCATCGAAATTATTAGAAGGAGCGTCCATAGGATTATCTATTGGCCGTTGTCTCTTAGAACACATTACTTGAGTTCTATTATTTCTTAATCAATGGTATAATCGATTTTTTTTTCGTCCTCTCCTAGTAAGAGATTGCCCTGACAAATCCAGAAACTTCGTCTTTGATGTTGAAAACTGTGTACTCCCCGTTGTCGTAACGCCTAGAATATATCAAGATAGAGTTCAGTAAATTTGGATTGTTGATTCTATTTCAATTCCTTTTGTATAACATTGCTTTTTTGTAATTAAAATGTAGTAAAGAAAATATTTTTCACCAGGGCATCGATATGGTAAAAATCCAAAATCAAAGTTGGCCTCGAACAGATCATGCTCGCTTTGTTTGAAATCTACCACGAAATCTACCCCGGTTTGGACGCGGAAGTGAAATACATAAGGTTTTGGACGTGATTCCCAAACCAATCCTCCCCCTCACAGTAATTTCTGAGGGAAAAAAACTTCAGATTCAAATGTGTCTCTGCAGGAGAACTTTATAGAGAAAATTTTTCCAATTCATTGTTTTAATTCATGTACATGCAGAGGCTTTACGTAGCAGGACAACTGTGACGACTGCACAGTTTTCTTCCCTTAAACAGGCGAGGTGGTCCAACGTGGAAAAACAGTTACTAATCGGGTAATCAGGTAGTTCTTCTACCCCCCTCCCCCACGCGTTTTTTTGGTAGCATGTTGTCTGAACAGAAGATTCAATTCGACCATTCTGACTCCCGTGCCTATTCTCTAAAACGTCGGAGAGAAGAACTCTGAAACATTAGATGAAATTATTAATAACAGTGCGGTTTTCAGTTCCTGCGATAGTTTCCTCGGTGGCGAGAGACCGTTCAAAAACCGACGTGCCTTCGTTGGACTCAGTGGTTTGCCTCCAAAACAATATACCTTGAAAGATAAGTATCAGAACCTCCACGGATTAGACGCACGGATGTTGCAAGAGTATTCAGGCTTGGGAGGACAAATAACGTACGCAGTGCCAAAAGTCCTCAGAGATTGATCCAGTTCATTTCTCTGAGGTCCTTTCTTACTTCTTTCCGTGATAATCACACCAAGAAAATTCAAATTTTAACGCATAAAAAAAGTTGCGTTTGCAACAGGGCGAACTCTGGTCCGGGAGTAAGGTACGCATGAACGCACAAGTCAGGAGATTTCCGAACACCGAAGTAACGGTTTTCTGACCCGTAATGAGATTCTTTGTATTCTATTTTCTATTTTTTTTTTAATGTCGAACTGGTCAAGAAAATTAAAAGACTTCAAGGCTTCTTCACAGCGGCCTTAGTTCCTTTCCAATTGAGCGGGGGGGGATGGTAAAGGTTTTGTTCCAGTTTCCAGTTTGAAGATTTTCAGCTGTACTGTCTGTTTTTGTAATGTCGAAACCTTGGTTGACGATATATCGTAATACATGTTATATATCGTTGAAGACTAAACACTACTTCAAGGATATATACCATGTATTACGATAAAGCAGAGAAGGAACGTGAGGAATATTGTTTTAGATATTTACTATGAGCAGAATTTGAACCTTATATCTGTGAGCCTAATAATATATTTCCAAAAACTTTTTCAGTGTGCATGAGTCAGATTATGTTTTTCGAACTTCTTTGCGGAGAAATTTCAATGAGCTTTCTTGAGGATGGAAGTTGTTCTGCATACAACTCCCTTGTGTTTGGTTCTCAATCGGGTTTTTATCATTGCAAAAACCATTTTATTTTATAAGATTTGTACAAAAATGCTAATACGATGTTTTCTTAGAACCCGGTGGGCTCAGTATGAAAAAGCACAACTTTTTGTCTAAATTCTTTAAAGATGTGCGTATAGAAAACCATCTCAACACTAGACATGGGAGGAGTAGAAACATTTTTCTAGCCTACCCTCTTTTGGTACTTCCTAGTCTGGTCTCTACCCTGCTTCAAAAAATTTCTAGTCTTCCCCCCTAGTTTACTTTAATCAGGTTCTAGCCTACCCCCCTGGTTCTAGCTTAGATATTCCTGGGCGGCTTTTTCTGGCACTTAACCCAGAACCAATTATTTACCCCTACTTCTAGGTAAAAACTGGAAATTTCTACCCTGCTCCTACCCTAAACTTTGACTAAACTAATAGCTTCTACCCTAACGCTTGCCCAACCCCTAACATGCCCCCCCTCCCGTTGCAACCCCAGAAAAAAAAATATCTACCCCACCGTACCCCTCCCATGTCTGCTACACACTACTTCCGTCACCAATTGTGCACAAGTTATGACGGACTAGGATTAATGGACTGAAAAAAGCTAGGATAGGCGGCGCAAATTTTGAAAAAAAGTAGGGTAGATATCAAAATTTGAGGATTGAAATAGGGTTGGTCTATTCTGTTCATGGATTGGGACAAGGATTTAAATTAAAAATGAAATAATACTAGTAGTATAGTATGATTTTATGATATATTTTTTACATATTATATTAATTAAAAAACAAGAATTGGATTAGGATTGGATTGAAAAGTTTCGGTAGGGACTAAAAAAGGTAGGGTTGGCCCAAAATCCCTTAGTATAGACCAAATTCTTATCCGTCGCAGGTCTCCTCACAAGTACATAAATACGTTCACACATAGAAATAATTAATGTAGTGTGCAGTAATTCAAAGTTTTTGCATTTGACGATTTCCCAGATATTTAGCAGAAAACTTCCAGAAATTCCCGGAGGCTTTTCTCACTTCAAGGATCCTAACTACTGTCCGTACATATGCACGTAGTTTAAAACTTTTTAAGTAGACAGACATATCAGTTTTGCTACGGCGTTTCTCTGATAGTTGACCATTTTTGAGTCAACAATAACAATATCACAAAGAATCCACGCGGGTGAAAAAGAACAATACTTGTAATTTCACCTACATAAATGCAGAAATTGGTAATCACTGTATAATATCAGGAGAGTACATTATGATTCATACTGGAACTAAAGTCGATTGTGAATTCTGGAAATTTCTTTTGCATTCCCGAAAACAAAGTTTAACCGAGTTAATTTTGGGTAGGTGAGAATGGTTTCATTATTATTATCCAAACGAAGATGAAGGTGACCCTGCTCATGACAATATGTCCTACAGACGTTCAAATACCTGAAAATGTTTTTCGGACAACATAAATATTCAGTAAAATTTTCCGACGCCCCATACTTCTAAAAGTCAGTTTGTTTTTGAAGTACAAAATCGAAGCATTAAGTTCCGACACTTTTATCACAGGCCTCTACGTAAGAAGGTACTTACTATCTCTAGTAAATCAAAGACACTCTCCTAGTATCGAAGTTTACGAAGTACAGATAAGTCCCCCATTCAATTTATATAGCTTCGATAGAGGCGACTTTTGTCTTGTTTCTCATATTCAGTTTTCTTATCCTTGATTTATTGTCTCTGGAAATTAAAAACAAAAAGACAAAAATCAAAATCAAAAAACAACTAGATTTGATTTTGCCCAACCACGCAAGCAACCTGTAAAGTTGCTCGTTTCATCTACGCTAATAGCATTACGTACTTAGCAAAATTCGAACTTTACATATTGATTAGTGAGGTAGTACTCAGTGCATTGAAAAAATACCTATCTATGTTACGTACGTTATATTTTTTAGCTCCATTCATTGTTGTAATTTACGTACTCTCAAAGATGTTACTTATACTTTAGATTTCATCTCCTTTTCCATTTCTTTTCTCTTTTTTTGTAGTTGCCTCGACCTTTCAAAATACAAATTTGGATGAGAAATATGTGTCTGTTCATCGATGTCAAGATCAGTGGCTGATATATTATGGGTAAACTCAAATGTTTTTGTTAATGCGACTGTATATTCACCCTTTTCACAAGAATCCAATATCGATGTAATTTGTGGGTTTGTCAGATTCATGGTTTTCAATTCTGCAGTTAATTTCTCACTACTCCAATCACGATATGGACATCCATGATACTCACCTCTTCCAGGTCTTGGTTTAGATAGAATTGTCCTACAATCCCATGGTTTATAATTGATTCTATTACCTTCTAGCCCGTAATTATGTCTGAAATTATAACGATATTCCTTGTTAAACTTCTCTACAGTCATTTTATTGTTTTTAGTAAATGCATCACACCAAAATTTCAAAGATTCTTCAGCACTTAGCCCGATACCTTTCAAAAATAAACTTAATTGTTGTCTACCTTGATATTTCAAATGGCCATCTTTTTTCAATCCATAAAATAAATTCTTGACACATAGCGGATAATTTGAACTAATTTCTTCAGAATATACACTTTGAGCATTGATTTCGTCATCATTTCCTTCCCCATACATTCCGAACTTGTTATTCTCATTGAAATCAGCAACTGTATAACCAGAAGATAAATGATTTAAGATAGGTATTAGTCTATCATCTTCATTAAGACGTGGTAAATATTGATATGTCTTTAATAGAGAGTCGCTTAATTGGTTAGAAAATTCAGTAGCGATTAAGTTTAATTGTTGGAATTGTGGTAAATAGGCATACCCCTTCCGTAAGAACACTTGTCTATTCCCGATTAATTCAATTACATTTTCGAACGGTAGTTTCAAAAACTTTTCATTTTGGAAAAATAATTTACGTTGTTGTTCATCTGATAAATTCATTTGATATATTAAAGCTGGCGTCACTGTTTGATACAATGGTTTCCATAATTCATTTTTCTCCTCATCTGATATGAATTGCAATTTAGCCAAGTTCAGCGATTGAACAAATTTTGCCTGTTCAAAAGATGTCAACATATTGAATCTTATTTTCAATAATAAAGTTTCTGCTCTGATGAATTTATCTCTTAGTTCATTTGTGCGACAGAAACATAATCTTAATATAAAATGGGAGTAATAATCCTTCTTCTTGTCTTGGAAATCATCTGTATTGAATGGTAACAATTTTTGGAACTGTGGTTTGATAATAGTTTCGATCTCCTTTAATGATTTATTTCTTGATATACATGATTCAATTTCTAACAGAATCTTCAATCTATCAACAGCCCATGTTTCAAATTGTTCCAATGTAATTTCACCTTGTGGTCGAGAAGTATAGAACGATAACTTAGAGTCATATATGCTATCATATAGTTTCTTCTCTTCTTCAGTTGAAGTGGGAGCTAAAGCAAATGGAGTGGACTCGTTGCTACCGTTATCGACGTATGGTGATGAATCAAAATTTCTTCTTGATGCAATTTTTCTTTTATTTTGTCTAAACATCTTTGCTTTTTTGGTGAGATATTAGTCTGCAGTCACTATATGTGCACACTTCTTGTATAATTCTTTTGGTAATATATACCACCAAAATGAGCCTTCATAAAGAGCAGCAAGTCAGTCAATGTATTCTGTTATTCCATGATCTTTCTTTACCTATATTTGGGAAGATGATGACAAAATACGCCAAAAATCTGGTTTACGCGTACTGTTGATTTTTCGAAAAAATTTCACGTGTTTTCGCGATCGTTCGAGTATTTACCTATTTGGGTCATTTTGTAAACAAAAACATTGCGAATAAACGTGAAAAAAAATAAGTAAGTAAGTAAAGACATAGTGAGTGTTCCACAAAGGCCACTAGGAGCCAGTGCAGTGTCATTATCCACTTAAGGTAAGTTATGCCTTTGGCTTTATATCAGGATTTGAGTTTAGACTTGAAATTAGAGTTATATACAAGTTTAGTTAGAGTTTTAGATATCTACTGTCCAGTCCTTACGATCACAATTGCATACTCGGACTGAAATTGGTGGTAATAAATAGAAACTAGATCTATAGGACAAAGGACATCTGATAGTAATAGTTTGGTTTTGAACGGCTTGATTATTCAGACAGAGACCAAAAAATTATACTTATAAAATAAAAATAAAGAAACATGTCGTTTCAAGGCCACAGAGCACCATTGGGAATATATTCTGATTCAAGGATAAATAAAATAGCTTTGGCTGCTCCTTTGTCCATTAAGAACAATAATAGCATAAATAGTGGTCAAACTACCTTACCACCAATTAAATCATTGATGAATATACCTTCTCCTAAACAGCCGAATTCGTTCCCTAAAATTACCTTAGAAAAAGACATCAATTTGCACAAAGACACTCTATCGCATGACACTTCACCATTGAGGAACTATAATACTAAAGAATCTATTCTTAGAAACTCTCTCTCAACTGCAAATAAGGAAAATGTACCATTACAATATCAGCATAGCATAATAGAGAAAAGGCATAACTCTAGAGACTTTTCCAAGATTGCTAAACAATTACAAATAAGACTCCAATTTGCACTTTTCAAATATAACACAAACCAAACAACATTATCATTTAAGGAACTAAGTAAATCTAACCTCAATACCGATACAATCACAGATAACGACAAGACTGTGTTTAGAAGGAAATTGGTTGTCTCACATGGATATTATAAAACACCTGCTAAATCTAAAAAATTAGACCGAATCAAAAAAAATATAAACGTACAACAAAAGTCTAATTCGATAGTATCAATATCTACTAATGCAAATGGTACATCTTCTTCGCAAGAGGCACTTTTTACAGTAGGTTCAATAGACGGTATATATTCTCCAAATAGTCATGGAAACTCCACCACTAGTGATGTTAATACGATAACACCAATTCGTGAGAATGTTATGGACGATAAGTACGCAACTATTGAAAGAAATAGTTGTAAAAAGCAATATCTTCCTCATTTAAGACATCAAGAAACTCCAATGAGTGTTAAAGCTGCAAAGTCTTTAATTCATTTATTTACTAGCAATAACCAGTAGCTAATTGAAACTACGAAAAGTAGAGTATAGTATAGCCTAATTTCAATATTTTTGTATCATCAACTCCCGCCTCATAAATTTCTTTCCATCATATGTAAAATGCACCTAACGTATCGCCCTCACAGTGTATAAAACCTTGGTATATATATTTTTATTTTGATCAGTATTTGTCACATCGAGCTTATCAACTTTTCCCTTTGCACATATTATATCTATTAACATACAAGATTTTTAGTGGTTCATATGCAGCATCCGGCCATTATCTTCTTTAAGACAAGCGTTAATGTCTCTCACAACTTAGAGTTCCTAAAAACAACAAACACATTCCATACCCAAATATAAATTCTTTCTTTCATATGTTTGTCCTCCTTATATGTGATTATAAAATCGAATATATATATGACATTATTCTTCCTCGAGTATAGCTGAATTACTGGCACAATAAATCGTGTGCACTATCACGAAGTCGGGCGCTTAATTGAAAATACTTACTTGTATAAGATGTTAACAGTAAAGAAGTCGATGTAGTGCAAAATGACCAAAACTACATAATAGAATACAACTGAAAACTGTCAAGAACTTTTGTTTCACTAGGTCAACCAAGAATTTAGTATATCTATTATCCACCAACTATTTACTACCATTACTACGACATAATGAGCTTACAAAATGAAAGTTTGAAGAAAATTCAATCGATACTTATACCACAATCTATACAATCCGTACAGTCGACAGATCCTACCATATCGAATGAAGCATCAGCTGGAGCCGGTTCAAATACGCAGGTCTTGTCCTCATCTTCTTCAACGTCCTCTGAATTTGTACCGCATATTTTCTATTCATTATATCAAATTAAAAAGGATCCAAGTAGCTCGACAAATCAATTAGAAACAGCCACGGGGTTCATTAGACATCGATTAAAGAATTGTAAATCATTAATTGAAAATAATAATGATTGCAAGAAATTGTTATCTAAATCCGCTGAAGATTGGGAATCCTATTTACAAAATGCTGAGTTGGAAATTCAAGGTAAAAGGAATGTTTTAGATGAATTGAAAGCCAAAATTAATTCGCTATCAAATGATAAGTCCTCCCAGGATGGGGCAGCTGCACAGTTATGATTCTATAATTTCTTTGTTCCTTTTTCAGTCTCCCTAGGATCTTTTATTACAATTTAAGTAAAATATTTAAGACAGGCATTCATTTCATAATATGATAATAGAAAGCTGTCTTTGACATTAGATTCGTCACAATTATAAGTTTATAGAGTGTATATATAGACTATATTACATTTAAAATATTATATATGTAATCTTTAAACGGTCAAACCATGTGGGACAATTTCAATGGAATATCCATCTGGATCTTTCAAAAAAGCGATATTTTTCAATTTCCCTTGATTGAATTTTGGAGCCCAAGACAACTTATCACCATATTTAGTTTCAATTTCATCGCATAAGGCAGCAGCATCTTTACAACTAACACAAATATGACCATACCCTTGTGGTTCAGTGTTTCCGTTGTGATAATGGAAATCAGGATCATTTTCTGTCCCCCAATTATGAGTAACTTCAAGAACACCTTCTTTGGAACTCGAATTTTCACCTTCCTTAACAGGATAACCAAGGAAATACAAAGTAAATTTAGCATTTGGATGATCACTTTTCCTTAAGATCTTCATCCCAAGAACATTTTGATAAAATGCCAATGTTTTATTAATATCTTTGACACGAATCATAGTATGATTAAATTTTGTTCCGACATCGGTTCTTGGAACACTTTCACCACCTTTAATATATTGAATAATTTCAATCCAATATCCATCAGGATCCAAGACAAATGCAATATCCTTTTGTCTACCATCTGACATTTTCTTCTTAAAAGTAACACCCTTCTCTTCTAATTCAGCACAAGCCTTTTCAACGTCCGCATAGCTGAAACAAATATGACCAAACCCACGATGAGGTTCCTCATTCCCATTATTCATTTTCAAATCAGCTTGAGATTCAGTACCCCAATTATGAGTCAATTCTAAGATCCCCTCGGCACTAAAGACATCATCTTCACCTTGAGAATTCTTATTCCATTGAGATTTAGGGAAAGATAAGAAATACAAGCTAAATTTCATGTCAGGGAAATCCTTTTTACCCATTAATTTCATACCAAAATTGTTTTCATAGAAAGAAACACTCTTTTGAGGATCTTTCACTCTGAAACATGTGTGGTTGAAAGTTAAAGAGGGATCGTTATGTGCTTTGTCGATCTTGATTGTGTAGTCTTCGGCGTTTGACATCTTTGATGTGCAATTGAGGTATCTATATATGAAGATGTATACAATGGAGGAGAATTGATCTAAAAAATGATCTAGTCTCAATTTTTCACTTTTGATAATTAAGGGATGTATATATATTCTTTACATGTTCTCTTGTATATATATTAGATCTAACAGTAATAATAATAATAATAATTTTTCAATTAAACAGCGGAAACAGTCGGGCGGAGATGACAGAGTAAGCCGAAAGGGGCCGAGCGGCGCCGAAGGGAGCGGAATTAGTATTTTTATTTGACAATATTTATTTTATTTTAGTTTTGTGACAGCTTAAAAGGTGAAAACTTTACGAATTATATCCAGCTGCCAAAAACTTTGTCACGATCTGGCAGTTCCAGTGGAGATATGCACTACGAGAGTAGAAAATTAGATAACACATTTGATCTCTCTGCCAGTCTGTCTGTCTGTCTGTCTGTGTTTGTAATACTGTTCGGTCTATTAACTTCAATTATGCAATCTACATACATCCATACGCAGGCGGGCGCTTATTACTTGAAAACATGTGGCATCATTTCTGTCAACCAAGATTCTTCTGGTACAGGAATACAATCTCTAATATATTCCTTGGAGGTTAACATCAATTGTTGATACAGTATCGCCTTATACGGTTTCATGGCCTTTTCTTTATAATTCTGGAAAACAATACTAGATGGATGAATCGAAATACTGAGTCCCCCTGTACTTTTACCTGTGGTTCGATAACCAGTAGGCCCCAATTTAGCAACATTTGTGGCAAATCCACTAATGAAACATTTCGTTATTCGACTGTTTTTCTCTTTATCATTACTTCGGCTTTCAAGTGCCTCCTTATCTTTGTCGATAAGACCTAATTTCTTGCAACAATTAAATAATTGGTTTCTAATATTTTTCACTCTTAATAGAGTCTTAAATTGAATCTTATGATCTTGACACCATGTTCTTGAATAACCAACTCCTTTCCATTGATTATATATCTCCAAGTAAAACAGATGATCACTTTCCACTTCACTCATTATACTAGACAAGGCCTCTTTCTTCTTCCCAATAAACAATGACATAGTCTCATGTAACATAGACACAATAGTCAAACATTCACTCAATGTCCCATTACACCTCTCATCGATTGCGCTAGAATACAACACCTTACCAAATTCGGGTTCACATGGGAATTCACACATCATTTCACCTAACTTTGTAATATCTCCCTTATTATTCAATGCCCCCAGGATATATAGATTCTCCAGTGATTTAGTGAACGATGGAATACTAGGCTTATCCAGAAATGGGAAATTCAACAAATCCTTAACTCCCAACGATAACAACAACAAAATAGTATGAGAAAGATTCGTCCTAACAATCTCAGGCTTGGGCATCATTTCCAATTCATTATTATATGACCATTTAGTAAATAATCTGAAACATTTCCCAGGTCCCACACGGCCTGCTCTACCAGCTCTTTGATCCACTGATGCTTTGGAACATGGCACAGTTAATAATTGGGTGATATTTGATGACGGAACGTATGAATTCTCCTTAACGAAGCCAGGATCAATGACATATTTAATCCCATCGATAGTTAGCGATGTTTCTGCGATATTAGTAGCGAGAACAATCTTACGACAATCTTTAGGGGTCTTTTGGAATATATTACTTTGTTGTTCTTGTGGTAAATTGGCGTAGATCGGTGTGATTAACAACTGTTTGATACGTGAACCTAATTTTTGAGATATTTCTTCTAAATTTTCCCTCATAGATTCAATTTCTTCTTGTCCTGTTAAGAAGACTAGTATATCCCCAGGTAATTTTTGTGTGGTGTGGATTTGGAAAATCGTTGTGATGGCAGCTTGAATATAGTTAGCCTCCGGTTGTAATGTATAATGAATGTCAACGGGGAATCTTCTACCGGGGACAGTGAAGATTGGACAGTCATTGAAAAATTCAGAGAATCTTTTGGAATTCATAGTAGCAGAAGAGATCAATAACTTAAGATCTTTCCGCTTGGGTAAGATATCTTTTATTAACCCGAGTAATATATCTGTAGCTAATGTACGTTCATGTGCTTCATCAATCATAATACATGAATATTTAGTTAAATTTCTATCAGTTAGAAATTCACGTAATAACATACCATCAGTCATATATTTCAAAAGAGTCTTCCCTGAAGTGGTCTTATCTTCAAAACGAATAGAATAACCAACTTCTTGTCCCAATATGACTTCCATTTCGTCCGATACTCTTGTTGCCACTGATGTAGCAGCGACTCTTCTTGGTTGCGTAACACCAATTTGATATTTCCCACCTGCAGTATAACCATCTTCTATAAGATATTGTGGTAATTGAGTAGTTTTACCAGAACCAGTTTCACCAACAATAATGAGAACTTGATTATCACGAATAGCTTTCAATAATGGTTCACGATATTGATACACTGGTAATAATTTCCTTGTTTCTTGAATAGATAGTAAACGTGATCTTTCCCTCTCTAACTCTTCCAATAAACGGGCATCCTCCGTGCTTAAAGTCTCGCCTTCTTCGGGAAGTTCATCTTCTTGATCACTAGTGAAGGCAATAGTTGCTTCTGTATCGAAAACGTACTCATATCGATCAGAATTTTCTACTTTAATTTCATCGATGTTAGACCCAACTACTGCATTCCGTAATTGTTTTTCTTCCCATATTTGTTGTCGAGATCGCTTGTCATCTTTTACTTTTACTTTGTTTCCTTGCAGAAGTTCTTTCTTACGTTGAATATCCATAAACCCTTTATTATCTATATATTCTTGCTGCAGAATGAATTTCTGATCGGATTGTGAAGCTTTATATCGTGGGGGATTGTTATTATGTGGTTCATTATTAGTATTATATCTGGATTTTTTCAGTACGACATCTGGTTGATACCTACTCTTTACCTCCGTTTTGTCTCTTTGAACTTCTGCATCGGAAGGTTTTGTAGCCTGCTCATCTTCAACAGCTACCTCATACGTTCGTCTAACTCTACGTTTGCCAATATTACTATCATCTCCAGTATTATTTGTACCGGACATTGCAAAACTTTTATGATTACCAAGCCGCTATTACCTCCTAATGTTTACTATCTTTTGAAGTGTGATTGTCACCTCTTGTCCTGATTTCGAATCTGAAAAGTTTCTTCTGTAAGGAAAAGGAAAAAACAATGAAATGAGCAAGCCGCACCTGCGAACATCATCGATCGAACAAGTAACGCAAAGAACAAATAAAAATTTCACAAATGTTAGCTTCTCGAAGACCACATCTCATCTCATCGCCTCGGATCACATCTATTTGCTCATAGATTACCGGCATATATATACATATACGCACATCCAGCTCATATGGTTGTAGCAGAAGGCAAAGGTGATACCACCACATCTCACGGAAGTCCGATGGAACAACAAAACTCATACAGACCACCATGGACAACTCCATATATCATTGGAGTAGGAGGTACATCAGGTTCAGGTAAGACTAGTGTTGCATCCAAGATAGTCTCCTCGATTGATGTTCCTTGGACAGTCCTAATATCCTTGGACAATTTCTATAAACCTCTGGATAAACGTGATCGTGAATTGGCTTTCAATAATAATTATGATTTTGATGAACCGAATGCTATTGATTTGGATCTAGCGTATCGTTGCATATCAGATTTGAAAAATGGGAAAAAGGCTCAGCTGCCTGTGTATAGTTTTGTTAATCATAATAGAGTTCCGGGGAAGTCTATTACAATCTATGGTGCTACCGTCATTGTACTTGAGGGTATATATGCCCTTTATGATAAGAGATTATTGGATTTAATGGATTTGAAAGTTTACGTGGATGCAGATTTGGATGTTTGCTTGGCAAGACGTCTCTCGAGGGATATCGTTTCCCGAGGAAGAGACATGGATGGTTGTATTAGACAATGGCAACGGTTTGTTAAACCAAATGCGGTTAAATATGTGAAGCCTACTATGCAATTTGCTGATGCTATAATACCTTCTATTAATGATAATAGAGTTGCAGTACAATTGTTGATTAATCACATTAATTCTAAATTGGAAATAAAATCAGAACAACACATTAGAAAATTAGTCAAATTAGGTTACTCAGATTCCAAACCAATCCGAGATCATGAAAAAGTTCATGAATTGGAACCTACAAACCAAGTGCAAGCAATTAAGACCATGTTAGTTACAAAGGACTTATCGAGAGATGATTTTATATTCTATTTCGATAGAATGGCAATGATACTATTGTCTAACGTCTTGAATAACGTTTCATATCGTAATGATTATGAATTAGTGACACCTGAGGGGATCAAAATGGAAAACATGACTACTATAGATTTTGATAAAATTGCGGCTATAAATATTATTCGTTCAGGTGATTGTTTCGTGAGCTCCCTAAGGAAAACCATTCCGAATATTGCCATTGGGAAAGTATTAATTCAATCAGATTCACATTCAGGTGAACCTCAATTACATTGTGAATTCTTACCTCCTAATATCGCTGAAAACTATACTAAAATAATATTGACACAGGGACAAATAATTAGCGGTGCCGCTATGATTATGGCAATACAAGTTTTGTTAGATCATGACGTTACATTCGATAAAATTATAGTGATGGTTCATTTAGCAACCGAAAAGGGCATTAGACGTATATTAAATGCATTCCAAAATAAAGTGGATATATTCATAGGTATACTTGTGGACAATAAAAATTTGAAATATAATAAATGGGCTACAACGAGGTTCATCGATTCCAACTATTTTGGTTGTCCGTAATACAATCTTACTATCACTGTTTGTAATAAAGTAATTTCGTAATATAAAACAAACGGCATAAAAAGTGTACACATATTAATGAGCAACCGAAAAAGAAGAAAAAAAGAAATGGATCGTTTGCATGATGTTATTCAATATTGCACTGGTAATAAATAGTAAAAATAATTATTTTTTTATATAAATATACTTTTGCGCGTTCTATAACGTCGATATCATTGGGCTCTGTCCTCTCATTCAAAAACCAACTAATTTCATCAACACATACCCCAAAGTTACTATGACTAAATAACTAAATATACTTGCAGGAACACCTCTAGTGATAAAAGTACCAACAGATAAATATCTATCGCCAACTTCATCAATCATAGAAACCGCAGTGACAGAAGGAAATCCAGAAGTTGGAAGGCCCATTGCACTTGAACATAATAAAACAGTAATCATAATCAATAATCTTGAATGATCACCGGATGGTAAATTAGACCCGATTTCATTCATTAAGGGAACAACAATCATTGCTGCGACCGTATGTGAAACAAAAGTTGCAATTATGGAAATAGCTAGACCGAATATAAGTACGATTACGAAAATAGGTTCGTGCTCAACACTTTTCCTAATGAAAGTCGCAATGGTTGATAATAAACCGGAAGATGTAACGGCTTTCCCTAAAGTAGTACCACCCATAGCTAAAATAACGATTGTCCACATGAAGTTATTAAAATCCTCAGATGTTAATAAACCTGTACCGAAGAATATAATTAAGGGAATGATTGAAATAATACCCATTTCACCAAATATCCCCGAAATACGATTAGATAGACACCAAAGTAAAATTGTTCCAATGGAAACAAATGAAACAAACCACTGTGTTAAAGTAAATGGGTCTCTAATTGGATGTGATGGCAGGATTTTAACAGAAGATTCTAAGGGGAATGTGGCTATTAAGAATAACCATATCCCAATTATACAGACAAAACAGACAGGTATGGAAATGATAAACCATTCGCCCCATGATGGTGGAGGATTCATTATCCCAATGGAGAAAATATTCTGTGGTGACGAAATAGGTGATGACATACCACCTATGTTGGAAGCAAGAGCAATCCCTAGAATCAATGTCTTAGGGTATGTACTTTGTCTTGGTAGCGTACGTAGTAATGGTTGAATGATGGAATAACATAGTACAGGTGCTGCAACGTTAGATACCCACATGGAAGCGAAAAGGGCAACAAACATATTCGTTAATAGAATTATATGAGGATTGGTTCCTGCTGAGGCAAGGATATATGTCGAAAGTACTTTTGCAATATTATATTTTGATAAAGCGGCTGCTAATGTGAACCCACCAAGTAATAACATAATAACACTTGACCACATCGATGATAAAATATATTGTGATGATTGGGTCGGTATCATTGGGTCTCCTGAAATGGGATCTTTCAAAACAGGGAACACAACAATTAGAAGTGGCACTAACAATGATGTTACGAAAAGTGGGATGGTTTCGGTTGCCCATAAAAAGGAGGCATATATCACAATTGCGAAACAATTTTTCTGTGAGCGGTCATCAAAAGGTGAATAATAAAGTGCAGTTATAAAAATAGCTGTTATGAACAAAAACCTTATCATTGCCTTAGATTGTAGTAATAATTGCAGATAATTGTAAGGTGATAGTTTGATTGCCTCTTCAAATGTGGTGGGAAGTTCTTCATTACTCTCGATATCTGCTTGTCCTTGTTCTTTCATGTGAGCCCTTCTCTTTGTATATTTACTTATATTCCTATTTTCACTCTTTACATTTTGAGCCTTCCTTTCAATATTCATCATGTCCTTCCAAACGGTATTTCTTTCCCAAACAACATGATCTCTTAAATGAGTTGCTAGTTCTTTTTCAGCTTCTTTAAATTCCTCCATATCCTCCTCTTCTGTTGTAGCTTGGAATGGGAAAGTACCTGAACATAATTTTGCATAACTTGCTATGGCTTCAGTGATAGTATCTAATATTTTTTGTAAAGTTTCTGGCTTAAAGACATGTGATTTTGTCTTCAATGTCTCTAAATAAATGGGTTTAATATTTGTATCCAATGATTTATCGAATTTTTTGCAAATTTTCGAGAAACCAGTCTGATTTAATTCAATGAATTCCTTCAATTCAGATAATTGAGTATATAATGCAATCAATCTTTGTCTTAATGTAATCCTATGTTGAACAAAAGGTGATAGAATATGTGACCCTGAGCCAGTAGTTTGTGCTGTAATTCTTGATTGTGATGCATAAAAGTCATCAGTAATCGCACCTGGGTTGCTAGCTGGCATAACTGCTGAAGAACTCCTTGGTCTTCCGGTAGAGATGAACGACATGACATCATCTGATATATTAGATTCAGCTGAGGAAACACTACTTAGACGACGTCTGAATGGTTGACGTGGGATTGCATCACTCAAACTGGGCATTCTGTTATTTATTAGATCATTCTCAAATTCCGCAACGTCATCTTTCAATTCATTGTAATTTGCTACTAGCCCCGTTTCTTGGGATATATAAAACTTGTCGATCTTTTTCAATTCATGATCCAATGCCTCGATAAATCTAGAAATATATATATCGTTTGAATAAAGAGTACCTGTAGATGTAGCCGTTAAGGGTTGTGTTTCCTCGTCTTGGAGTACTCGCGGGTTCGATACGCTGTATAATTTTTCCTTCTGTAACGAATATATTAATTTTTTTAAATGGGAATATGCTATATATTTGGATGACCATTCAGGGACAGCATTGAATTGTAATGAATGTGAAAACTTCATTCTTAATATATTTTAGACAGGTATTTTCGTGTATTTTTTTCCTTTTAACTATCGTTGACTTGGGTATCGCTATGCCTGTTCTTGGGTTCTTCCAGTTCTTCCTTTTATAAAGTGGCTAATACTTTTTATACACCAGAAAATAGACCTATAGTTGTGATGATGACTTGTCAGGGACTTTATCGTGGTTCCTATGTAAGACTGGTATTACTAAGGTATCCTTTTCCATATAATCTTCCCTACTATATAGCCCACTTTTTACGGATCCCTTACCGTGCGTGAAATTTTAATACTCTCAGAACATATAACGGATAAAGGTCAATTAGATAAATGATGTAGAATCCTTTTAATAAACAATTCATGTTAAATGTAGTATCAGTTGTTGATAGAGCACGTTTTCCTATATATATATATATTAATTAACACGATTTTAAGTTTGGTAGAAAGTCTCTTAATTATCGATACCCTTTTCAGTTGATCAATTATTTTTATGAATATGAGCCTATAGGATTCATAATGTTTATATATATAAAGTTATCTTCGGCTGGGGCAACAACAAATTGCTTTCCAATCATAGAACCAATTTGACTATGTCTGTTCAATTTCTCTGAACAATTTCTTTGCTACTCGGGAGATAGTTGGTTCAATAGTAGAACACTTGATATCAGTTAATGAATAGATATTAATTTATACAAATATTGGAGGACAAAAACCTCGAGGACACAATTTTATCTAAATAAACTTGCCGTTTAGATAAACCTTGCTATATTGCTTTTCTTATGTACACATTTACCTCACAACAATAATGGGGAAACGGGAAGATATCACATTAATTCTTATTTTATCCCATACATGCATGAAATAATACATAATACATCTTACACCATGTATTAAGCTTTTATCTTCTTGGTATCTATTTCATTTGTAGAGTTTGTTTCCATGCTTCTCTTGTTGTTTCTTTGTTTTTCTTGGGATTTGGAATCGTTTAGCTTTTTCTTTTCAAGTTTTTCCCTTTCTCTACGTTCTTCTAAAAAAGGAGTGGGATCTTCCAACAATTCTCCATCGGGGCCGATTTGAGATGCAACGTATGATATTTCATCTACATATTTACATTTGGCAAATAATTGGAAAAATTTCGATTTACCAGGAACAATTCTTGTTAGCATGTATTTTGTGTTCCCTATATGATTATCAAATTCTTTAGCAATTTGAATATATTCTTTACAAACTTCAAACCATGTTAATGGATTTGGATTAAATACAGACAAATTCCTTTCTGCAGCTTCTGCTATCATTCCTCCAACTTCTTTAGACAAATTCAATTCGTCTCGTATTTTAATAAAATCATTTCTATCATTAATGGCACCATTCATAATCAAAGAAACGTCATATTTTTGGCAAATTTCGAAAATCCCCTTTAAATAATCTCTAATTGGTTTTTCCCTATTCCTCATCGGAGTAGTTCTACAATGAACAGTCAAATTTTGAATCCCCGTTTGACATAAATCCTCAACCAGTTTAAAAGTATTCTCTTGATCATCCAATAATCTAATCTTAACACTAATTGGTTTCCCATTAGGTTTCCCCACATTTTCCACTAACGCTTTCAAAATATCACATAACTTCTCAGGAGATTGTAATAAAGCAGCCCCCATCCCAGCATGAATAGAGAAATGCTTAGGACACCCAGCATTGACATCGATACCATCTACATCTTGAATAATCTTCAAAGCGGCATCTCTAGCCAATTCCGGAGAGGCAGTCCCCATTTGAAAGATAAGTTTCCCAGCTTCATCCCTTGGGAATGATCTAAACACCAAAGTATCCTTTGAACCGGTTACGTAATCGATTGTGTTTAATTTTGTATTTATGAGTCGACGACATTGAAGAAGTTTTTTGTCGATTATTTCTGGAGACCAGACTAAATCACAACCATGACGGAGAGCGAGGAGACGGCTAGGGAGTTCACCGGCTCTTACCATGGGAGCTAGTACCAGTTTGCTTGCGTATTTCACCATTATTGTTTTTTTTTCTTGCTTTTCGTTGGTTCTTTTTTGGTTTGTTGTTCGAGATGAGATGAGATGAGATGAGATAATGTTGAGAGACGTTTATATAATTTGGTTCTTTTATTTTTCATTTCACATTTTCCAAATTTATATGGTGAAGGCGAAAAAGTATCCTTCAATTACTGCGCAGATAGATGACAATGGATTAAGTGTCATATTACATTTGTTATAAAGATATAAAATAAGAAGAAGAAGAAGAACAAAAAGTGTCTGTAATTTGCAAAAGTGTTAAGAGTATTTTATATTGAATATGTAAATTTGTACTGAACTCGTTAGTTGAATGATTGGTTTAGAATTCTTTATATATGGCTTTATTAAATTTAACTGCGACAGAATTCCTTCTATGATGATGATTATTACAAAGACATGATACATTTATCTTTTGATTATGTACTATTCCTGTATTTGAAATTGATGAACTATCTGATGAATGTTTTGATATTTTCAAGTCACTATCTCTCCCTGATTCCTTATCAGACAGTGAACTTTGCGATGACGATGCTGATGATGATGATGATGATGATGATGTAGTCGATAATGGAGACCCAATTTCCGATCCAGCGGAAGAAGTCAATGTTGAATGATTTATATGACAAGTTTTACATTTCAAATACGTTTCATCTAATAATGATTTATCAATTTCATCCAATGGTAATAATTTGCCCCTTCTTTTAAAAGTTTTTTCAAAGGATCCACGGGATGGAATTGCTGGTAAATATGCTATCTTATTATCATTATCTGATGCATATGACACTGTTCTTTGTAATAGATGGTTGGAATATTGTATACCATTGTTGTTTGTTTTTGGTTTATTTCTTGGAGTAAAATCATTTTGTAAATTCTTCTTCAAATTTAATGCATTAGATTCACTTGCTCTTCTTGTTATTGAATGATCATGAACACATTGTAAAAGATCATGAACATTTGTGGAGAGACTGTTATGTCTCTTTGTATTGTGGTTACTATTTTGATGATGGTTGTGATGATGTTGGTGATGATGATGAATAGTGTTAGATGGTTGATCGACTAGTGAATCTTTATTTGGATTTATGTTTAGAATTGTACGGATAACTCTAATGTTTGATTTATCACTTATTTTATCTTTATTATCATATAATTCGTTTGGTTTTATATTTTTATGAGTTTTATTGTTTCTTTCATTGGAATTGTTTATAGTTTTGGGTATTTGTGTATAATGAATAGTTAAATGTGCTGAGATTGGTTTATTAAGATTATCTGTCTGTGATAAGGTGTCCATGTTTGTTTGTTTTGGAATTAAAATAAAAATGTTGAATGTTTTTAATATTATTGATTCCTGTTTCTAAACTATTTAATATTATGATAACATATATTGTTGATGATAAGTATTGTACTAAAAACCAGACGATATATATATTCGCAAGAAGAAGCATGGAAAAATATTATTTATCATGCAGTGATTCAATTGAGCGTATTATACATTATGTATATATATACCAGTTCCAGATTAGTAATTGAGACTAGAATGTATCCTGATGTTTCTAAAATGTGAAAATATGAATGACCCAAAGGTTAGTACGTACGAACACTAACAGATTTTACTGTCTTCTTCGTAGAGCAACCCCGGAGAAGTATATTGAATTATATGTTATACGTCTTCTTGAAAATATATTGAACGAGGACTCCATGTACGTCCGGGAAGTGTGTATACATATGTATCACTATATTGTATGTACGTATTATACCCCGGTGCGATAGAGGTGTGGTCACTTTTGTGGCCATTTTGAAAAACTGGGTAACCCGGAGAACACAGAGAACACCGGAGAACAACACACGTTCAGATTTTGAAACAGTTGAAAGTGGCCACAAAAGTGGCAGCCTTCTGTCCCACCTAAGTATGTATCTATGTACAGCTCGAGATAAATTTTCAGTGGGTCTTCAAAAATGCCACTACAGTTTTCAAAACCTTTCAGAGAGGGGGGGGCAGGGCTTCGAGGAATTCAAGAAACTATGCCGCGGAGTCCGTGGCATAAAATATATTTCAGGGACCCTTACACCCCCGCAATTTACAATAGAGTTCGGAATACTGCGGGACTTCACTGGGAGACTTCAGGGGGTAAAGTCTCCCTAGATTGACAGTCGTCATTATCATCTTCGGAGAGGAACGGGCGTACATATAGTACAGTACAGCCACTATAACTAGGCCTTAAGTGGTCTGTCCAACTCCCCCCATTGTAAGTTCATGAGAGTCAAATGCGGAGATAATTCCAAGAGGAGGAACGCAGTTATTTCTCCTTTGGGTAAAAAAAGTTCATTGGAGTACGTAGGAGTCGGAGAATTTCATTGCCGTATGATATGCAAACTATACTATACTATACCATACAGGATATTGTATAATGTGTGTACAAGATATATTCAAAAGATTGTTAGGCGATCCCCCTATGAATTGTTCTGTTATACGTACATACCCTTTTTAGGATTGACCATAACAGCCATTCATTCATTCATTCATTCAGCAACGAGGTTTATAACCCATCTTCTTCGTAGAGTTAAAGAAAATGTCTATACATAATATATCAGGATTAAGTAGCCCAATTAAGATAGAGTTCTACGTTGTTATAGTCTTCTGAAATCATAGAAAAAAAGGAAACACAACGTCATTGCATATAAGGAAGTAGAACACTTATTAAGCTGAAACTTCCGAAAGAGTAGGTTTCTTTACATAGGCACATAATCATAACGTTAGCATCACCTTTACAATAACCTCCCTTTTCATTTAAAAGCTTATCATTCAGAAACTAATAATGATCATGACAACCAGATAATGGTGTTCCGATCAGTTCCGAAATGTACAAACCATTATACCTCGAAACTTTCTTCCATAACGGGAACACAATAACTAACGTCGTATATGTGTATCACTGAACGTTACTTGAGACTTTATTAAATTGATTCCATGTTTCTCTCTGTAACTTTATGTCATATTATATATATACCAGTTATATGACCAAAGTTCATCACATTCGAACCCTTTCGGGCACAAATTTCCAAATTATTTGGGGTTTTGTTTTTCATTTTTTAAAAAACATCATTCCATACGACATCGCATTTTGTGATGGGAAATTTTCGCCGGGCAAACGCCGGAATCTTTGAAGGAAGAAAGAGAGTTCAAGAAATGCGCAAGTGAGTAAAATGAGTGAGTAACACACACACACACACACATACACATCTTTAAATGATTCATTGATACTCTTAGTTTTATGTTACAAGCAAACAAATTTACGTGAAAGTCATCAGTTGCATTATTTAATATATCTGCTATTATTTTTACTAAGTAACGGACTCATTTTTCCCCTTCCTGTTAATAGTTCACCGTTTTCCATTCTCTTTTTCTTTGAGATACCATTGCCACACAATACATCACCAATATAATTCTTTTATAATAATACAGAAACATGTCATCTTGGCTTTTTGGTGGCAACAGCACTGCGCCAGCATCTTCAATACCATCTTCTTCTTCTTCAGTATCACAAACACAAGCTAATAACACTAATAGTTCATCGGGCTTCGATACTAACCCATTAACAAATGTTTTTAACAACGTATCATTCGATCCAGCAAGATTACATCCATTAGCTGGCCTAGATAAAGGAGTTGAATACCTAGACCTAGAAGAAGAACAATTATCTACTTTAGAAGGATCTCAAGGTTTAATACCATCTCGTGGTTGGACAGATGATCTTTGTTACGGTACAGGTGCTGTATATTTATTAGGGTTAGGTATTGGTGGATTTTCTGGATTTATACAAGGTTTGAAAAATATCCCCCCTAATAGTCCTGGGAAATTACAATTAAATACTATACTTAATAGTATCACTAAGAGAGGTCCATTCATTGGGAATAATGCAGGGATCTTAGCATTAAGCTATAATTTGATTAATTCTTCTATCGATAGTTTTAGAGGGAAACATGATACTCCTGGGGCTATTGCTGCAGGGGCTATCACTGGAGCTATTTTTAAATCTTCGAAAGGTTTGAAACCAATGGCTTATGCTTCTGGTTTGATGGCTGGTGCTTCAGCTGCTTGGTGTGGTATGAAGAAAACTGTTTTAGAATAGATGTAAAGATAAGAGAAGAAACAAACAAACAAATATATAATTGACTGAGTGAGTGAATGAAGATATTCCTGTGGTATAGATTTTGACGTACGTGTTTTAATAAACTTTTTTTTTTAAAAACAACAACATAACGATAAAAAGAATAAATCTTGTATATATTTTTAATAAGGATTTCTTTTTGTTTTTTATTCTGCATATTGATTAGATATAGTATTGATGGAAAGAGAGATTTCTTCATTCCTTATATAATTTTAGATCGATCTGTAATTACAAACAGGGATATTTGGTAATACAGATAGACTTAGTCACTTAAACAAGGTTTGGTGTTTCAACAAGCCCTCATTGCGCATATATATATTTATAGTCGGCTCATAAAGCAAGAATATTAGTTGCTACATCTTCGTTACTGTATTTTTTTAATATATTTTCCACAATCATTGGCATTCGGTACTTATCCCCGGTATGTCACCATGGGGAACGACAATTAAACAATCAAGAACAAAAGAAGTAGAAGTTTAAAGGGATATATTATTATCAAAACAATTACATCAAGAATAACTTGTTTTTGGTGTCTTATACTTTGATAAACGATTTTAGATACAAAAAAAATTAGGAGAGAATCACAAGGTCTGTTTTCTAAACGGAGTAAAACAAAAGAGAAAGACCCAAATTTCTTGCTGAGAACCCCTTTCCGTTTGCATTTAAATGTATATTACCTTTAAGGACAATTAAAATTCTAGTGTCGCCAATCTTCACCCTGAATTTGGCTCAACGCAACAACGTTAATGTAACGTTAATGAATAGATTTCCAATTGGTTTTGTGTCTCTGACATTTTCTTACGGAAAAGAAATCTCGGAACGTACCGTAAAGGGAACGACTTAATATAACGTAATCGCACAGGCAGTTTTGGGAATTTTTCATCGGTTGCATAATTACCTGACATTATTTTTAACGCTACCATAAGGAAAATTTAAAGTAAAACTGCCACAAAAAATTCAGAATATTTTATATATAAAGGACAGAGTTTATCTTGCAACTTTAACAAAAATATTTTCTTTATTTGTTTTTTCTTCTTAAGTTAAAAAAATCTTTTTTAATTCTTTTCTTTATTTCTAAAAAAACAACTACAATTACCAAGTTCATTCTCAAGTAAGACAAATAGTATATTGTACCAAGAAACCCTCTAAGATAAACTACATTAATTGATTAATTATTAATTCAAACTCAGTATGAAGTTCTCTTCCATTACCCTTTTAGCAATTTCCTGTTTTGCAGAAATTGTTCTATCCAAAGAAGCTAACAAGGAACCAGCAACTCAAGACGCCACCACCACTACTACTACAACTGATGATTCACCAGATAATAAGAAGGTCCCAGTTTCACTTAACTTGGCAAATAAGAAGGAATCAATTTTAGTCTTAAAAGATTTAGCTGGTACTAATAATGTTGCCATTGATCCTAACTCTCGTTATTTAGTTAGTGATATTACTGCAGTTGAAGGTGATGAAAGAAATGGAGCAGCATTTGCCAGACATGACTTTAGATGCTTTAAATGGAAGCAATATCAAATTGTTAGATCTGGACATTGGTGGACTGAATGGACACCTGGATCATGTTGTACGTTTAATAAAGACCGTCACGATAAGAGAGTGCCCATTACTGTGGATTATGATTATGATTGGAAAGTGGAAAAAGGTAGTCCAGTGAGATGGGAAAACATTGAAGGATTACTTGATTCCTATGTCGTCAAAGAAAGCAGAGGTTCGCGTACTATTCAATGTGACGTTCCTAGAAGAGATGTCGCTCAAGGTTGGAAACAACAATTGATGTTCTGGGGTGATGTCCAAGAACAAACTTGTACAATGTGCAACAATAATTATAAGCAATGTGGACCATGGAGTAAATATTATAGAGTGGATGCTCCTATTAGAGATGCTCTTCATATTACTTGTAGTGTTGGTAAAGATAAAGTTAAATGTGATTATAATAAGGACAAGGACCGTCATCATGAAGATCCTGATCACCACGACGATCACGAAGACCATGACAGAAATGACAGAGACAGAAATGATAGAGACAGAAATGACAGAGACAGAAATGACAGAGATAGAAATGACAGAGACAGAAACGATAGAAATGACAGAAACGACAGAGACAGAAATGACAGAAATGATAGAGATAGAAATGACAGAAACGACAGAGACAGAAACGATAGAAATGACAGAAATGACAGAGACAGAAATGATAGAGACAGAAATGATAGAGACAGAAACGACAGAGACAGAAATGACAGAGACAGAAATGACAGAAATGACAGAGACAGAAATGATAGAGACAGAAACGACAGAGACAGAAATGATAGAGATAGAAATGACGGGAATGATAGGAATGACAGGCATGAAAAGCATCAATAGTTTTCCAGTAATAATCATTCATTGAGAAATAATTTTTTTTCCCGTAGTTATATTCTTTTATTTTATTGCATTTGATAGTTTTTTTCGTATCTTTCTATTTTAGCATATTTTTTAAGCTAGCCTTTAATATTCCAAGTCTTTTATTTTATTTTACTGTAAATTCTTTTTGGTTCTTTTCCTTCAGGTTCTCTTCTTTTTTTAACAATCTCCTTTCTGTAAACCCAATTATCCAGATAAGTAATAAACATAGAATGTCCATCAGAAACAACAGAGTATTACACACATTACTTAAATTTATTTACATGCACCGATAACACAAGGCGGTTTTTCGAAAGCAGCTCTAGTTGGCAAAAACTAAGGTACGAATGCAACTACGTTCTACGTAGTGCAATCTGACACAATCAAAAAATATTTTTGCCTTATTACTCCGCATGCAAAGTTACAGAATAACCAAAAAGTCCAAGTTATATTGCTCGATTTTGTATAAAACTCACTGAAAACTGTGGCTATACTTTGTTTTTTTTGAGTCAATTAGTCAATGGTATCATAGAGGATAACCATACGTACATAAATAAAAATAAATCTGGGGCTTGCGTTAACACCATTAAACCCCGGCGCCATATATCGAAAGGAAACAACAGACGAGGGGCGGGACGGGGCCCCGAGGAAAAATGTGATTTTCTGAAGTTAAGATGGCTTATTCTGCGAACGTTAACACTGCCGAGTTGTCCTCCGACAAAAATACGTCCGAGCCGAGAGACGGACGGAGAAACGAAGAGTGGCAATTGCAAATAAAGGGTAATAGTGCCAGCCCCTGCCATGATATTATTATTAGCCAACCAAATTGACGTAAAAAAAGTGGGCCTGGCCGAGTTTTAAAGCTCAAGCTGCAGTCGTCTCTGGATTGTCTTTCTTTCTTTCTTTCTTTCTTTCTTGAAATGTACCGCATTATGTATGTATGTATGTATGTATGTAAGTATGTATGTAAAAGTGTAGAAAGTCGAGCTCTCTTAGTAAACTTTCCGTACAAGCAAGGAGTGAAAAAAAAAAAGAAATAACTTCGTCTTTTATATATTGCTTGTCCATAATTTTTCATTCATTTCACCTCTCAATGGTATATCTCTTGCTTAGTTACGTACTCGATACAACTATTTATTTTTTTCTATATAAAGTTGCTGACATACAACCATATCTCCAAATATATACTCCATTTCGTGATAACCTTTTAGAATATATACACCAGAAAGAAAAAAAAAAGACAAGAACAACCAGTAAGATGAAGATCCTATCAGCACAAGAAATCCAAGAACAAAAGTACGCCACATTAAGAGGTGGTCTAATCGGAGCAGTAGCAGGTTTTGCTACCTCAGCACTAATGTTCAAAGTACTACCAAGGAAATATCCCAAATTTAATATATCAACATTACCATGGTCTGTAAAGACTGCCTTTTGGATATCACCCCCAACATTATTGACTGTCATTTGTGCGGAGGAATCATCAAATAAATACGATCAATTGAAATATGGGGATTCAGAAGATGTAGCTAGATTGAAAGAATTAAGGAAACAATCAACTTTAAGTGAAAGATTTATGGATGGATTATTCGTTAATAAATATAAGATCATTACCGTTGGATGGGCTGCTTCTATGTATGGATCTTGGGTGTTGGTTAATAGGGATAAGATTATGAATACTGCACAAAAGGCTGTCCAGGCAAGAATGTATGCCCAATTTATTACAGTGGCGTTGTTATTGGCTTCTGTGGGGTTGAGTATGTATGAGGAAAAATCTCATCCTAATAAGAATAAAATGAATGAAAAGCGTCGTTGGGAGAAAGCTTTGGAATATGCAGAAAATGAAGAAAGAGAGGAGAGGTTGAAGACTGGGTTTGCTACTAATGAAGATAGAATTAGTGCAAAGATTTTCAAATAAGAACAACAACTAAAAATAGATAATGACCCATGTTACGTGATACAAAACTTCTCTTATAAATAAACAATATATATTAATGACTTAAGATAACTTATGGTATTTACTCATCTTAGAGCGAGATGTGTTTTAGTTTTATATGTATATAAAATGAAATATTCTGATGCATAAGGTAAGCATTGTCCCAAGATATATATGCACATATCACCTATGTATGGATATCGATTTTAACGTATTAGTATATCGTACTTGGTTTTATGAGTTGTTAACTTAATAACAGTGAATTTACTTTAATTCAAGTGTACAAAGTTACTGAAAGAGGTTTTTTTTAGTAGAGCTAGTTCAAGGTCTGTCAAGTTATGCAACCAAATTTGATGCTCAGAGCTAAGCCTTGAATTAACCAAAAATACCTCACAAATATACGAGGGTTTCATTACAACGCCCTTAAAATAATCAGATTTCTTCCATTAATTGAAATCAAAAAAGATAGAAATCGCAGAAGAAGAGAACTAGATCTCCTTTTTCCGATTTTCTGTTTCGTTTAAAATTACATGAAGAAATGACCTCGGGGGAATCCCCTAATTAACACAAAAATAACAACGTATCGCCGTATTATTACTTAATAGAACTTTCGTCCAGGAAGATTCCGCCGGATGAAGGAGGAAAAAAGAAGTTGACACAGAAACTTGGGAAAAAAAAATCTCACTCGAAACTTAAAGGGTAAAAAGGGTCCATTATATAATACAATATTTTTGCTGATCTAATCTACACAAGATAGAAGGGCCTTAGAAAACCCTGGATATTGAAATTATAATAGCTATTCATTTTAACAAAGTATTACAATAAAATTGCTAACTAGAACCTGTTTAGACAAACGCTCCCTTTTTTTATACTAGAACAAAAAAGGATCCATCATAACATACAAAAAGACTCATCACTATGGAGGAGAAGTTACTTAATGATGACCGTTTCAAAGAGATTCAAAAATTAAATGCTCCACATACAAAAAGAAGATCGATTGTACTTGGTGCAACTAATGAACTAAGTAGTAGTGACGCAAGTATTACCTCCAGCGAGACTGAACAAACTGGAATCACTGATCAAAATGTAAATATATTAGACACGAAATTGGCAGACTATGACAACAACAAGACTAACAACAAAGGTGAATACAAAAACAAGAACAAGAACAAGGATGAAGTAGATGAAGATTCCATTACAAATACGGGCACAGTGGATGCACAGACGGTACCAATGGCAGTTTTATCACCAGCAATGTCCGCTCAAAGCAATTTGGATGAAAATATGTTCATGAGTCATGTTCATGTCCTTCACGATAAAGAAAAGACAAGATATAAAAGAGGTACAGAAACTTTTATTTCCTATTTTGATGATGTAGCATTCGAACCAAGACCAAGTATTCTTGATGGATCTGTTAATGAACCATATCAATTAAATTTTCAAGGACCTACTTTAGAGAAAATCATGAAAGATTATGAAATGCAACAGAGAAAGTTAATTCGTCAAGGGAAATTGAATCCAGATGATATCATTACTTTGGATACTTCTAAAGCTATTACTAATTTTTCAGGTATTTATGTGGCAGGTTGGATGGCTATTGCTTTAACTGCATTTAGAGTCCTCGTTGATTATTATTTGGATCATGATAACTCATTTAGAGATTCCTCTATTTTAAAGTTTATGACTACTGATATTGTTACCGTCGCGATGGTGGATTTAACAATGTATCTTTGTACTTATTTCAATTTCTTCATTCAATATTGTTGTAAGAGAAGATGGATTAAATGGAAACGTGTAGGTTGGACAATTACTTCAATTTATGAATTTTGGTTTGTTTTGTTTTTCATGAATGCAACTGAAAAGATTTTGAAACTACATTGGATAGCTAAGATTTTCTTATTTTTACATTCTTTAGTCCTTTTGATGAAAATGCATTCCTTTGCCTTTTATAATGGTTATTTATGGTTCATTTATGATGAGTTGAAATATTCCAAGAAAGCATTGGCAAAGATTAAAGATGAAAATGAGAAAAATCAAAATCAAGATATAATAAAGACTTTAAAGAAAAGTAGTTCGTTTTGTCAATATGAATTGAATGCTCAAACTAACGATGAGAATTTAAAATTCCCGAAGAATATTAATTTATCAAATTATTTTATGTATACAATGTTCCCCGCACTTGTTTATCAAATTGAATATCCAAGAACTAAAAAGATTAGATGGCGCTATGTGACTGAAAAAGTGTTTGCCATATTTGGTACCATTTGTTTAATGATTATTGATGCTGAAGTTTTCATGTATCCAATAGCCGTGAAAGGTTTAGAAGTTCGAGATTCTGGTATGCCATTTGTTGATAAATTTGGTGTATGGTTAAAATTGTTCATTGATCTAATACCAAGTTTTATTGTGATGTATTTATTAACTTTTTTTTTAATTTGGGAAGCAATATTGAATTGTATTGCAGAATTAACCAGATTTGGTGATAGATATTTTTATGGTGATTGGTGGAACTGTGTCAGTTGGGGAGATTTCTCTAGAATTTGGAATGTTCCAGTGCATAAATTTTTGGTTAGACATGTTTATCATAGTTCTATGAGTTCATTGAAATTGAACAAAATGCAAGCAACAATGATGACCTTTTTCATTAGTTCTGTAGTTCATGAATTATCCATGTTTGTTATCTTTAAAAGATTAAGATTTTACTTATTCTTCTTCCAGATGTTACAAGTTCCCTTAATGATGATTTCAGAATCGAAATATTTTAAAGAAAGAACAATTATTGGTAATGTTATTTTTTGGATTGGTATATGTGTTGGTCCAAGTATGATGTGTACATTATATTTGGTTTTCTGATATGAATGCACGCCTCTTTTTTATGAATAATAATTTGTTTCAAAGTTATTTATATATCTATTTATTATAACATAATATGATCTACTGTGATTTAAAATTTTCGAATGTTATTTACAGGTGGGGTCTTATTTGTATATATATGTATCTTGACTTCTATGTGCTCATTTATTTATATATTTGTTCAAATGGTCTTGTATCATTAAAACAACTTTCCCAAACTTCTTCTACGATTCTTTCAGCATGCTCTTTATCTTTACAATTGGGGTTCCCCATGACACTCAATATAGCTCTTCTTTTAACACATTCTTGTTGACCCTTAGCAATTTTAAAAGTGAATCCACCACGTCGTTTAAATTCTTGCCAAAATCTACATTCTCCACTTAGATTAGAAGCTCTAATTTCCGAACAAGCATGATGTTTCAAATTCAACCAATCGACCTCCCATTTCAATTGATCATACCAATGAATTAACTCATGACTTAACGTATCTTCGAGATGCCATTTATCTCTTAATCGATTCTGACATAACAATATACCAAAATCAGGATGATACCCGCCACTTTTCGTATTATCACAAACATCACATATAATCTTTTCATCGAATTTCAAATCATCATCTTTTGAAATTTGTTTGATACGTTGGGTCATGAATCTGATCATAGGAGAATATGAAAGCATCCAATCACGATCTTTATAACATTGAATACATTGTTTCTTGTTGAGTATGGTTGAGTAATCAGATTCATATTGAGCTTTCAACTCAGAAGTCAAACCAAGACCTGTCTTGTATTGGAACGTTCTTCTCCACCATTCTATTCCTTTGTCTTCTTTACTCATTTGCGTTGTTTTTTTTTTGCGTTGGAGCTTTCTCGAGGTGTTTTGATAAGATTGACATCCATGTTAATAATGTATAACAGTTATATATGGCGTTATTCTATAGCGCTAAATTTAAAGAACAAGGTAGACTATATGGGTGGATGGCTTTGTAAAAGTAAGAATGTATTAATAGGTAACTACATAAATTAAATATATACAGAAGTGGAATTAAGATATGACGGAATGAATGGATAGACGACAACGCATGGGTTTAAAGATCCAAACCAGGGATTTTCACATTTTCCAACGTTATATCAGGATTAATACCCTTTTCTTTTTTCTCATGTTTTTCGTCGTCTTTCTCTTTCTTTTCTAACATCAGTTGCTTCAGGGTTTCAAGATCTGTCCTTGTCAGTGGTGATACGCTATTAGTACTCATCGTTATTGCTGGCGAAGCTGATGCAGCTGCCTTGGCATTCATCAATTCTATCTCAGCTTGTCTCTCCTGATAACTTGCCAAGAGCAGGGGATCAATATCTTTCTTGTCATCTAGGATATATTTAGCACCATTCCCATGATGTAAAAAGTTCCTCATGAATGATGGTTTCACTTTGGTAACTTGGCCCTTAAATAGATGGAACATGGGGAAATCTTTCAAGAGTTGGACTTGGACTCTTTTGGTACGTTTGGAGAAACTACTGAGGCATATCCTGGATGGTTTGAACATGGTGTATCGTATTGATGGGGGATTTGTTATGTGAGGATAAGTAGACGAGGTGCCATACCATTTATTACAATTCAAGCCATTAAGAGGGAAGTAGTGATATTATTATTTGTATAGTTAAGTTAGTTAGATTTTTGTCAAGAAATATCGGGAGGCCTACAACGAATCCTTTACGGGACATTTTTTATTTGGGAAATTAAATAAATGGTCTTTTCTGAAAAATTTTATTAAAGAGAAACGCTTATTGATAAGATGAGATGAGATGAGATGAGATGAGATGAAGCGAGATACCATTAGATAGCTTCAAAGTTTTTTTTGCAACATTAAATTATTATCTATTGTTTCAAAAACTATTAAATAGAAACAAAGCAGGTCTAACGATATAATAACTATGAGCAGTTCGAAACAAGTAAGTGGGTCTCTCTCCAGTAGGGTCATGAACATGAAGTTCATGAAATTCTCTAAAAATGACTCAGATACAACGGATAGTTTATTAAATGATCGTTCAATATCAAATAATTCATCAAATGATAGTAATATCACTATTAATGGTAATTTCCGTGATAACTCAGAGTGGTCATTAGATCGTCAGACTACCAGCAGCAGCAGCAGCACAACAAACACGACGGCAGCTATACCGAACAAGACAAAGAAAACAATCATCATTAAGAAAAGGAAGAGATTTTTGCCTAATATCGTACAGGACGTCGGTGTCACAACTTTACAAAGGGAAATGAATTATCATAATAATACGAAAGGTAATGCACCTATTCTTGGTAGATTGAATTTTGGTATCAAGAGGGAAGAACAACAAAAATTGTATACTAAGGTAAGTGATGGGGAAGAAGAAACTGTTTCCAAAAAGAGAAAACAGAATAATAATGACGAAGAAGAAGAAGAAGAAGAAGATGATGATGATGATTATGAATTGGATACCATGTTCAAGGAGAGTATAAAACATAAAATGAGTAATAAGAAATCTGGCAAAAATAACAAGACTAAGAAACAGAAAAGGTGATGATCTTGCTACTTACATTCATGCATATATATACATTATCTAATTTATTTAATTTATTTAATTTTCTTGCATTGTAATTTCTTTCACTGTAATAAAAAAAACGACTATATTTGTGATTAAATTTGTTTCCCTCTTTCCTTTTTCCTATTACCTGACCAAATTTATCTAGAGTATCGAATTATATAACCGGTATTACAAAAATGCTCGATTACGAAAAGTAGACAGACAATAACTAGGTGAATTTATTCAACGTTGAGGCTGACTTTGTTGTATATATTTTGTGCCAGGAAAAAAAATATCACAACCCCAATTTCAATGGCACTGAACATTAAAAGAACAAAATGTTCATGGCACTATGGCCGAGTGGTTAAGGCGAGAGACTCGAATGATTCAATTAAAAAAATAAATTCGGCTATCTCTTGGGCTCTGCCCGCGCTGGTTCAAATCCTGCTGGTGTCGTTATATTTTTTTTTATAATTGTCACTTTTTGTGATATAAACCGCACTCTTATTTAAAAACCGAGTATAACTCAACTTTTACCCTGCACTTTGATCCTTTATAAAAAATTATAGACGCCTATGATATGAAATCTTTTACGTCTGTTATGACCAGTTTGGGTGAAATTGCGTCCTTATTATCTTGATTACCTTGATAATGAGTTAGGAATCTGATCTGTCTGATCTTTGGTATTTCTACTTTTGAGAAATTAGAAGATAACGAATGCAATATCTACTATTCTATTATCTCTGTATCCAATATAAGCTCAATAGTTAGATCTATACCGGCAGATAATTATTACCAATATCAAAACTTATATCTTGTAGCTCTTAAAATACACGTACACTAAGCTCAATGAATAGCAGATAAATATCAATCCTAGTGATGGGTATTACTGTCTATCGGTGAGTAGTATGAGTAGTATGTTTATCGATGAGTATGCCTATCGATGAGTATGTTCCTTTCGGTGATGATATTCTCTTCTTTCTATAATCTACACTCCTAGGGATCTAGTTGTATGTTTTCTTTTCTTCTCTTCTATAAATGAGCATCAAGATAACTTCAGATTCAAATTTTCCATTTCAATGTCTCTATATAAATATATAGTATTCGCTGAAACTCATCGAACCCATTCAGAAAGCGATGCCATGGAAAAATTTCACTCGTTCACTTCGTTAGTCACCTTCGAGGAAAGCGCCACGGAAAAGGCCAAATAGCCTAGAATTTTGTGACAATAATCTGTCATTTTACTTCGAAAAGGAACTACGTAAGTTTTCTTATGTATAAAAGATTCAACACATCCTCATACCAAAAAAATATTGGCATCAATCAATAATCGAAATATTTCAGTGAATCAAAGGCAAAAAAGGCCAAAAAAAAAGGCTAAAAGATGTTATTAGGTTCACCTTCTTTCCTTCTCTGTTTCTTTTTGAAAAATCGGAATACGTCCAAGTTCATTTTAATGTAAATAACGCGTAAAAGAAAATTTAGGAACTCCGAAAGTCATCGAGAAGATGAAATTCATCATAGGCCATTAAAGGTCTAAGAATATATATAGACTACACAGAAGTTACAATTTTGTTGTGTGTTGCCACGGTTAGTTCTCACTTGGTAAGAATCTTCTTGGTTGCTGGTTTTTTTCCGATTACCAATATGTCTAATTCAGATGTCTCTGAAGAAGAAACGCGAAAGGATTACTCAATATCCCTTATTCCTATATCTCACACGAAACCAACACATTCATTTGCTACTTTGATTGCATTCGCAATCTTACAATCCAAATCTAAAAAATGTACGTTGTCTCACATTTATCAGTGGATAAGTGATCATTTCCCATATTATGACATAAATGATTCGGGTTGGCAAAATTCCATTAGACATAATTTATCAATAAATCCTTCCTTTATTAAATGTGAAAAATCAAAATATTGTAAGGGCCATTTCTGGCAAATAAAACCTAGTCATCGCTCATTGTTTCCAGTAGAAGACGTAACAGAAATGACATCTTTTAAAGAAGTGATACTTGAGACACAGAAACCTGATTGCGAAATGGAAAAGAAAGTTGGAAACGAACGAGAACTAAATAACATTTCAAAAAAAATTACGAAGAAAAAATGTAGAAATTTGGCTAATAAACAAGTAGAATCTCGACTTTTGTATAATATTCGAAACAGGTATACATCATCATTCAATTCAACCTTTGAAGAAATAGAGTACAATGCTACTTCTTCTTCGTCCCAATTGGGAATCGGAACATCAGAAGAGAATAGTGTTGAGTATAACTTTGTTGAGAGACCAAGTTCAAAAGGTTCATCAAGAACAAGGTCGGTAACTCCTTTCCAATTGTTCAATACACCTAAAAAAAATTGGAGTTTTTAAATGATTATGAAGATAATAGTTTCTTGCTGAATGAGCTCCTTGATTTATCGATTCCAACCGAACACACTGATGGTGAACTTTCAAATCAAAATAATAGTTATGACATATTTAAGAGTAACAATGAAATATTTGGCGTTGACCTCATTTCATTATTGGTGGAACTGAAAGCTAAAAGATGACAATTAATTCTTCATACAGTTTTAAAATTATTATATTATAGCATACAATTTGTATATTTGAATTTAGCTTATATATAGAAATATTCATCTGAGTTTTTATCATAATCCTTTTTCTCCTCTATTATATTCATTCATTTTTTTCGATGGAAGAAAGAATTGTAATTAAAATAAATCTAAAATAATCATCTACATTAGGACCTTCTTTATTCCCTATTTGATCAATCCTTGTTATTGTCGTCAGGAAATGCAACATTCTCATCATCTATGTCATCTTCTCGAGATGAGAAGCGTTCGTCAGCATTATATTGTTGTTCACCTACGGTAACGGTACTTTCATATTGAACTGAATCAGAGGCCTCCGATCCAACTTCATCGTATATGTCATTTCTGTCATCATTAACTTCTAATTCAAAATTGATATTTTCCTCGAACTTATCTTCAATATGCTGCTCTTCTCCTTGGGGCACTTCAGCTACAACTTCTGGGTGATGATCAACTTCTTCAGAAGATCCAATATTGTTGTTGGCCCATCCAGGTTGTTCTTCATCATTTTCACTATCTCTATTGATATTTTCAATATCTTCTTGAGATGGCGCCTCGTCTAGAGATGATCCAACATGATGCTCATTAATATCTTCAACTACAGCGTTTTCAGTTTCAGGTTCACCTGGAACATCGGAGGGTTGTAGTTCTTCCGATATAAGTTGCTTCACTTTTGAAGCTTCCTCAATGTTGGCATCATTTTCGATGTTTTCTTCATCCCCTGATTCAGTTTCCGCATCTGGTTGAGTTGGCAACTCAGTAGCTCCAACTACATTGTTATTCTCCATTACAGGTGTAGGTTCTTCATGAATATTTATCGGTTCATCTTCATTAGTATCTTCCAATATGGACAGTTTTTCAGTTGGTTCGGTCAATATGGAGTCAGATGTAGTTGTGATTTCGAAAGTTTCCTCTATGGCTGTGTGTGTTGTCATTGTCGATACGATATCATGAGTTTCCATTTCGATACGTCCTCCATTACTACCCACCAATGTGGTTTGATCAAAGAAATCATCGTCTAATCGATTAACATTATCCCTCTTGATAAGTTTACGTAAAGAAAATGGATGAGATTGATAATAATTGTAAATTTTAGATGAAAGTTCCTTTTCGTATACTTGTTGAACGATTAAAGCTAGGAATAAAACAAAGAATGATTTCACAAAAAAGTTCGTTAATGATTCAGTTAAAGATAACGAAGTACGATAACTCTCAGGAAGATGAATAACATGTATTGTATTCGCCGCAGAAACACTAACTAAATATTTAGAATTCTTGGAGAAACAAACACGAGTAATGGCAAATTGATGTACTTGTTTGAAAACTTTCTTACATGATAATTTTCTCAATTGAACCAAAGTTAACGAATTATCATTACCAGCAAATGCTAAAAGTTCTCCCTTCAAATCGACATCCATGGCAGTAACTCCTTTCACGTTTGTGGTTATACATTTTGACTTGAGTACAATGGCTTTACCTTTCTTCAAACTAATTTTCACAGCTATTATACCTTTGGAATGAATTAAAGACCCCAAGATCAACATAGTATCATCATTGATAAATCTGAATTTCGACAATTTGATATCTAATGTCTCGATGAAATCCATTTTCCTAATAATTGAACTACCAGTCACAGTAGATATAACTTCTAAAGATGAATCAGTGATATACCCTAAGATTTTCCCATTTGGGGAAAAGTTCAAATCTTTGACCTCGTGAGCAGAATCAATTTCATAAATCTCAGTCAAATCCTTAGGATCAATGACTCTTATGATAGCTGGCACAGTAGATGAAGCAATTGCAGCAAGTGAACCGTCATTGGAAACATATAATAATTTAGTATAATCATCTGGTTTTTCGAAATGATCGAAATCCTTACTCTCCACAAATTTCAACTTCATCTTATTATTTTCATTGACAATTTGAAACTTCCTAATATGTCTATTCCCATGACCTTGTAAAATTTTATTACTATTTTCATTACAACTGAACAATATAGTCCTATCCGAGGTGACATCCATTGCTGTAGGAGAATCATCCTCTGAATTCAATTCGAACTCATCCACCAATTTGATTCTTTTCTTCTCATTCGTTTCATTTTCTAAATCTACGTGGACCAGAGATACTTTATTAGGAACACCATTTCTACCTTCTCCACCGCCACCTAGGACTACCAAGTTCTCATTGTCCAAGAAACTTGCTCCATACAATGGATATTTGATATCGTAAACTTGTGATTTGAAAACCATATTTTCCCTATTTTTCGAATCTGATATAAAACCAAACGCCAAATTTAATTCGTCTATGATTTAAATTCGTGACTAATTTATAAGGGAGACCTCAATTAAATCCCTTTCCTTTAGCGTATGTAAGGTCCTTATGTATTCCCTTAGTCTATGTGGATTGCTTGTTTGTTAATTATGTGTTGGCTTTTAAAATGGAGAGTTTTTTTAACAAGGGAAAATTTTATGGACTACGGAAAACACTGACATAGTTTGAACTATGTAAATGAATGATTGATTGAATGGATCTGTTTGAGTCAGATACAAATATCCAACGTGAATAAGTTATAGAGAAGCCTGGTTAGGGAGAGATGACAGGGCCAAGTAAGAAACTATTATCTATACAATCTCATGTAATTCATGGGTATGTAGGAAATAAAGCGGCGACTTTCCCATTACAATATAATGGATGGGATGTTGATGCTTTGAATACAGTTCAATTTAGTAATCATCCCGGGTATGATTCCTTTAACGGGTATAAATATGGATCGCAAGAATTATATGATATTGTATCTCGAGGATTATTGAATGGATTGAAGATTCGATACGATGTCTTGTTGACAGGATATTTACCCTGTGTGGCGAGTTTAAATAATTTAAATGAAATTGCGAATCAAATGAAACAGATGAATCCTGATTTGAAATGGATTATGGATCCAGTATTGGGAGATAATGGTAGGTTGTATGTTCCCGAGGAGAATATACCTGCTTACACTGAAATACTACGTAGAAATCAATTATATTTAGTTACCCCCAACCACTTTGAAATGGAAACTTTGACTGGTTGTAAGATTAACAGTTTATCAAGTTTGAAAGTTAGCTTCCACCGGTTCCATGAGTTATATCCTAAGGCAGAGAGGATTGTAGTGACAAGTATTGACCTATCTGTTGGAGAGAACGAAGTAGGAGATCAGAATCCATTTTATTTAGTCGCCTGTTGTGACACAACTACAACAAGAGGTACAGGCTCTGATGAAATAGAGATCTATTTTTACCAAGTCCCCAAGATACATGCTCAGTTTAGTGGGAGTGGTGATCTCTTCACGGCATTGTTACTCAATGCGTTGTTGAATATGTCGTCCATTATCACATTATCGGCAGCGACATCGCAAGTGATATGGACAGTCAACCAAATCTTGGAAAGGACATACAAGTTATCTCTTGCAGAAGAAGAACAAGAACATAACGATAAGAGAATCAACAACAACATCAACAAGAAAAAGATCATTAAAGATTTGAAATTGATACAATGCAAAGATCTCTTTAATAAATTTCCTAATCGGGAAATAGAAACCCTAGCCGCCAAGCTTCTTGACTAACTTAGGTCATTAAACAGTAACCCTTATTTACGACCCTAACTGGTTTGCTGTTCTTTTTTTTTTGCCAACTGAGAGATCTTCGAGGGAAGAAGAAAGACAATTTTGTAAATCGTTTACGATACCGATCGTTTATATAAACGGTTAGCATCTCAGTTCTGCGAATGCAATTCCGAAAGAGACAGTATCTGTTACGTCATTAATTGTATCGTCAATTCAAAATATAAGTTTATTTTCCACATAAACCATCAATTTGGAACCGTTTTGTATTCTCACCATTCTTTCAACTGAGATAAACCAAGTCGACTTAAAACGGCAGTACCAAAAAGACGAGTGAATTCCATTGACGATTATCCTACGATATACATCCACCAAGAAGATAGATGATACTAAATAGCAATAGAATAGTGATATTTTTCACATGTATACTCTCATTTTTCAATGTTATAACCAGAGCGGCACCTCCTAAAACAGGAGCAAGTAAATTGTCATACAAATCATTAAATTTGCAAAAAATCTACCCACCAGATCCTCCTGTAACGCATCACGTCGTTGTCGGTATATCATACTTTAATGGTGAAACATCCAAGAGAGAAACACAAGAAATTACAGTGGATTTATTCGGTACCGTGGTCCCCAAGAGTGCTATGAATTTCCAAAGATTATCACAAGGTATCCGTGTCGTCTTAGGGTTTTATGATCCTGATAAGACATTGTTAGCTAAATATAAGGGGTCCAAAATTAACAAGATCGCTAATGGGTTCATTGAAGGTGGTGAAGTTTTACCAGGTATTTCCTCCTTTTCAGCTCATGGGCTACATTTCGAAGATGAAAATTTCGATTTAACTCATGATAGACCAGGTAGATTATCTTGGGTCAATGATGAGAAAAAGGATAATAATGATTCCAGATTCGCGATATGTTTGAAAAAGGAAGGTTGTAGTGAAAGAGATGGGACTCATGTGGTATTTGGTCAAGTCGTTGCTGGCCTTGATGGATTAATTGATAAATTACAAAATGTTGAGACCGATGAAAATGGAGCACCAAAGGAGGACGTTACCATACTTTATAGTGTTGTTGATGAATTGAAGTTGGCTAATAAGGACGTATTACAAAAGGAATACTTGAAAAAACTAGAAGCTTTCAAAGATGGTGAAGTGTCTCAAGGTATCACATTGGCTGAAACTTTAGGTGTTTATCATGATGATCAAGAAGTTATTGCTGATTTAAGATTCGAGCAATTACACCATCCTTTATTCAAAGTACTACTAGGTATGTGTGCTTTATTAGCATGTTATTTCTTAGTAAAGAAGAGAAAAGTTTCAAAAGTCGTCTCCTTAAGACGTGATGAATGATCATGCTACGATTTCTCATCATTATTAAACAAATCTTTCTTATGTAGAAAACATGATTCGGACTATCAGCATATATGTATATATATTATTATCATTAATATGTGAGTTTCTTACATGGAGGAGTTTTCATCCTCAATTAATTTATCACAGTACTTAAAAAGTCTTGAATTTTCTCTTGATCCAAATATTTTCCTATGAATACAATCTTACATTCATCACAATTCGATGTTTCGCTTTGGCCTGGAAGGACATCATAAGTATCTCTTACACCTTGGATCACTTTAACGATTTTCTCATCTTTACTCTTCGAATTTTCATTATTTATCACTATAAGACCTTTTGTTCGTTGAATTTCCCATTCCTTCTTCATATTATTATTAAATGTGTCAGTTGTTACACCGAATTCCTTCCACAGCAATACTTGTAAGAATTTTTTTTCAAATCGAAGAAATTCGTCATTGTTTTTGAAGGGCCTAAATGTCAACATGACGGAACTCATCCTTGGATCATGTAAAGTAGATCTAGCCATTAACTTCTCATTATTAGTAAAATTTACTCTATCATATGAATGCAAATCTATAATATAATTTAATGGTAATTCACCATATTTTGTGAAATGTATCTTGGCAGTCGAATTAATTTGACCTATTTTTACATTTACTTCATTAATCAGTTTTTCATTGTTTTCAATCTTATCAAACTTATTTAATATTATCACATCAGCCATAGCTATTTGGAAATGTGCAATGGTTAAGTTCTCCTTAGTAATAACATTTTCGCCGTGCCAGTGGGTTTCAGGTGATATATCATCCAAACATTTTAAAATATGTTCTGAATCCAATACTGTAACAATACCATCGATATACACATTACTATTTAATCCATCATCTTGCCAAAACATCTTCGCAATAGGAGCAGGGTCTGCAATCCCCGAGGTTTCCAGAAGAATATAATCAATCTTACCAGGTGATCTTGCGATCATATCTTCTATGGCTTTAACACCAACGTTCTTCAACGAACAACAAAGACAACCATTCCCCAAATCCAACCATTCTTGAGTAGAAGATTCTTGATTCCTTATTGTCATTGCCTTTTCAATTTCACTGGAATCACCAAACTCATTTAGAATAACTGCAATTTTCATATCGGATCCTTTTAGTACAATCTTCTCCAGAAGAGTTGATTTTCCGGATCCCAAGTAACCTGTAATAATAGTCACAGGAATTTTTTTCTCCATGAAGATACTATCATTAGAAGGTGCAGAGATCTGCTGATTGCACCTATCAACTTTTTCAATATTGACTAGATTAATACCTCCATCACCTTTAACATTACTTAAAATCTCATTCAAGTTTGTTTCAGAACCAGTCACCAGGGAAGGTAATTCCCCATCTTCACTTTCTTTATATTTGAAATCTTTCAAAGCAGACATTATGGGTGTGTATCAATCTTATCGCGCTATACTCACCACCTTCAACTAACCAATCGTGGATCATCATTACAGGTTTTCTCCTCTTCTCTTCTTTTGATCTTTTTCAAAAGTTAAATTTCCTGAATTTTTTCACTTTTACCATTATAATATAACACCGACAAAAAGGCCAAAATTGAGGAAACTATATTAAACTATAGTTACTTATCCCTTAAATTATTCAGAAACGATTAAAACATAATAATAGGAACCAAAAAGGATATTAAACTAAACTAAAGTAAGCATTTACTGAGAATTATATAAATTATGGAGACATTAAAAGTGGCAATTTTTGGAGCAAACGGTAAAACAGGCCGTTTATTGATTGACAAGATATTGAAAGAGCTCCAAAAGAGGGAAGGTGATCATGTTTGGCAACATCCCATTGGCATAGTCCGAAATGAAGAGCAGAAGGTTCAATTGAGTCAGGAACTTGATATTGAATGTGCTGTAATTGATTTGGAGACGTTTACTGTGAAACAAATTTCTACGATTTTAGAGGATTTGGGAGTTAATGCTGTAGTTTTTGCAGCTGGTGCAGGTGCAAGAGGTGGCATTGCTGAATTGTTTACCGTGGATTTGGATGGTTGTGCTAAAGTGGTGGAATCTTGTGAAATTGTAGATATTGAAAGATTTATTCATATATCTGCTATGAATATTGAAGATAGAGAATTTTGGTGGAGTTTGGAAGGATTGAAATGTTATTTTATCGCAAAGAGATCGGCTGATCATTTCGTTAAGGAATCTAAGTTAAATTTTACGATTCTACAACCTGGATTTTTACTGGTTGGGGCAGGTACTGGTAAAGTTTTACCTTATGATAGATTAGATGAGAGGAAAGTGGAAGGATATACTATCCAAAGGGAAGATTTAGCCAGTATCATTGTTCAATGTCTTTTGCATCCAAAGCAAACTTCAAGAAAAACAATAGGTATAGCAAACGGTGATCAAACAATTAAAGATTTCATTGGAAGTCTATAAATAGAAACGAACATAAAAAAACACACATTAAATATTATTCAATTTTTTACATAATGAAACTGTACCTTCTTACAAGTAAGAACTGCAGTCACAAACCAAAATAATAAAACCTGATATTCAATTCCGATAGTTCGATTTGGTATCACAAATCCATTATACATGAGTCAGTACTATCTATTATCTCCTTCTTCCGGGCCAACGACGGTTCTTCTTGGGCAACTTCAACCTTCTGAAATTATTACTTACCAAATTATATTTCTTTTGTTTCTTTCGTTTTGGTTTATTGATTGGTTTTTCCGGTTCAGTAGCATGAGAATCTAATTCTTCGTTTTCCTCTGTATCAGTCATGTCTTCAATATTACCAATAGTAGTCGCAACATCATCACCAAAGAATTGAGATACTTGTTCACGTTTCAATTTCAAAAGTTCTTTATGAATGTTCTTCGGTATGATTTTTTGTTCATGAATGGCACCTGTAACGGCCGAAATTGCCTCATCATTATCTTGTAACCTTCTCAATATACGTTTCCTCTTACCAGGTTTTCCATAAACTTGTTTACCCTGTGGTTGTTCCTCCTCGTCTACGCGTTGTTGTTCTTGTTCTTGGTCATCGTTGAATACATCTTTGATCGTTGCTGATGAAATCAGTTCATCATTTCCTCCTTCACCTACGTTTGTGTTTGCGTTTGCTTCCTTTTCTAGTTTGAATTCCCTTAGAATAGTATGATATTCTAAATGTAATTCTTTTAAAGACTTATTTTTAAATTTTAAGTTCTTGATTAATGGGGAGGGACTTTCAAAATTAAGTTCAGAAGATGGAGATTTTAAGTTATGGTAATGAAATTTGGAAATAGGTGTCATTTGTTTCGTTATTTTGATTTCATTTATTAGTTTTAATGGGGAATTTGGTCCCAATTTATTTTTTCGGTTTTCAACATTCTTTTGTTCTTGCGAGAATAGTTTTGGAATTGAGTCCATAACGCTATTGGTATTAGCATGGTCCGCTCGTAATGAATCAAGTTGTAATCGTTTTGGTTTCATCGGTGAAATTTCCAAAGATGGATCATCATTCTGAGGAAGTTCTTGAATTGGTGTGAAATTTATATCTGTATTTGTAGATGCTGGAGATACATCTGTTTGGTCTGAATCTGATGCCATCAGTTGTAATTTTTTTGGTTTCAATGGTGATACTTGTATATCTAATATACTTATTGATTCACCATATATTTGTGGAGTTGGGCCCAATTGTACAGTTGTAGTTTTGTTTTTTCCTGTGGAAGGTACCGCTTTTGTGGTACCATTCATAGCAGTTCTCGCTGCTACCGGTGTCTGACTATTATTCTTTGTAGTATTATCATGTTTCTGAGGTGTTTTATTCATAGTATTTTTCATTGGTGATTTCTGTCGTATCAGCGAAGGATGAGGCTGTGATTTCTTCAAATAAGAATATTTCTTATACATTGATTTAATCTTGGCATCATGTTTAATGTCATCCTTTGTTGGTGGTCTATTATTTTCTGATATGAAATCATGTTCCCATGTTTTCAAATCAACCTTCAATCGAGCTAATTGAGCCATCACCATATCCGATTGTGTGTGTGTGTGTCTGTGGATGAGTTCACTAGAATACAGTAAAAAAAAAAAAAAGGAAAAAGGACAAGTCAAGTCTTATATTAATTTATTCGATTGGAGTAGATATACCATATCATATTAATAGCTATTTTTTTTAGAAAATTTAATGCACCAAGCTTCGAAACTTCAATGTAAAGTCCATTCATTTATTCTTTCATTCATTATGCCCTTGTTTTTAATTTCCAAAATTTTTCATAAACAAACCGCCAAAAAGTTTACGCGTCAGCATTTTTGGCGACACATTCAAATTATGGAAAACTATAAACTTAGAGGAAAAGGTGTCCTTGTCCTAATCGATTGAATTTATATATGTTCATTTTCTTTTTTTATAAGATATCCCTGGCTTCCCTTGGTTTTGATCTCGTTTACAATATTGCATGTCAAGAAAAAAATGTGATGTCCTCCTATTCAGTAGATCAGTAACAGATACGGGAATCCTAAGAAAAGGAAAAGAAGCTACCTGGAATACAAAAAGCATTATGTGTATAATATTTTCAATTAACCGTTGGGGCAATAATGTTAAAAATAAGAGTGAATAAAATGTTGTGAATACAAATACATATATTTTGATATAGAAATAAAGAATATAACCGAATTAAAGAAGTTATTTCAAGATTAAACATTTTTCGTAATTGTGATGTATAGTCTTAAAAAAAAGAAAAAAAAAACAATAAATATTATGCAACGTTAAGTCCTTTGAAAAAATAAAATTTCTTTTTTGGTATATTCATGATAAGTCATCGATCAAGTAGTCATCAAATTCGTTAGATTGTTCGTTATTATTAGTAGTGGTAGTAGTAGTACGATCATTATTAATATTCGTTGGAGTGGTCGTTAAATCATTAATTAACATTTTAAATAAAGAGTCTAAACCATTACTAGAATTGGTTGGTTCTAGTGTATTGGTTCCATTTATGAAGTTTTTCTTAACAGGATTATTGATAATCTCTTGTTCGTCGATCAATTCATCTAATGATGGTGGAATATATCCATTATATGTTGAATTTGAATTTATTGTTACACTGTCATCAATACCATCGTTAACTCTTGATAAGTTATAATTACTATTATTATTATTATTATTACAATCAAATAGGAATCCATGATCTTGAGTCAATGTTTCCGAAGAATCTATACTCATTGACATGCTAGAAGGGTCATAACTATAGTTTGGAAAACTTGGTACTATATGATGATGATCGATATCCTTCGATGTATTGTTGTTGTTGTTATTGTTGTTATTAGTGTTACCGAAATCGAAAACTGAATCGTTAGACATTGATATACAATCATAATCATTCAATTCAGCATTATTATTGTTTGTGTTTGTAGTGGTAGTGGTAGTATTGTTATATTCGTTAATGATATCTAATATGAAGTTATTGCCTTGGTTAATTGTTTGTTCATTATTATTTTTATTGCCAATATTTATTTCAAATGGACTATTATCATTATGATATTGTTGTTGTTGTAAATCAAACAATTCGTTATGAGTGTTATTATCATAATAATTTAGACCTAAATTATCTTGGTCAATATAAGTCAAAGAATCTAATGAGTATTCATTTGAAACAGTTTTGTTGTTATTATGAGTATTGTTTTCTATCATTGATGATGAATCAGTACAAGTTGAAAGCCTTGATTTTGGTTTTGGGTTTGGCCTTGATTTGGTTTTCGTTTTCGTTTTTGTTTTCGTTATCGTTTTGGATTTTAATGAACCTTGTAATGTTATTGGAGCAGATGCTCTTCTGTTAATATCGTTAGCGATATGTGAATCTATTGTTTGATTTTCTAATGAAAAGTTAGAGGTTATTGAAGGAGATTTGGAAGCAGAGGAGGAGTAATTTTTCATTGATAATGAAACGGAATTACTTTTCGAGAATACTGATGGTGTTTCACTTAATGAAGTTGGTGATAAAGGAGACAAATCTAATGGAGATGGAGGAGATAGAATTTGATTATATTGTTCTAAGAGTAATTCGTCTCCATCCTTTACTACCTTTGATAATAAGTTATAATTTTTATCTACTGGTGATGTTAGTGGAGATTTTGGTTCAGATTGTGTTGCTAAAGAAGAGGAAACTTGATCGTTATTATTAATTTCATCGAACTTCAAGAATGTGAGACAATTATCAATGTTGTTAGCATTTGCATTTGCATTAGCATTAGCATTAGCATTTATACTATTTCGTCTTGATTCCAATTTTGAAGAAACAGATGATGATTTTGCGAAAGACGGTTTGGACACGATTTTACCAGAAGCAGATGGAGAGCTTAACTTGCTCAAAGACTTTTCGTTGTCAATCTTAGAAACTTTTGTGACGTTATTATTATTGGTGTCCAATTTTGTGGTATTGTTTCGCGACGAAGCGGCTGTATCAGCAGTACTAGGGCACGTTGTCGAGGGTTTCCTATGAGGTTTAGGTCTAGGTCTTGGTGGCAAAACCCAATGTCTTGAAGTCTTAACAATTAATGTGGATTTCGACCTTTCTCTTGGAGGATTTGAAGAATTTAGAGAAGAGCTCTTAATAGAGGGCACAGAAGTTCTCTTTTTAGGTACTAATGGCGCAAAATGATGAATACGCTTCAAACTCGGTTGTTGCTGTGGTTGCTGTGGTTTAATGTCTGGGTACGTAGCCATTTAGTGTATGATTTTCTTAATATTACCTTTTGGTTTCCTTGAATATATGATACTAAAGTGAAATGTTTTCCTTGCTCGAATATTAGTAGTTGTAATAAATATAGATAAATATAATAGGCAGAAAAATGCAGAGGAGTGTTCAAATAAATAGATTATGATTTTAGGTGAATAAATAATTTTTGCCTGGTGGTATATGAATATGAGCTGGTTTTTATGGGCGTTTGCTGTTAAATAATGCAGAGAGGAAGGATGAATAACTTTTACTAATTTCTTTTAATAAATTCCATGTGGTTCGAGGGTCTCGCGGGGAAAGAATACTAAAAAAAAGAAAAATGAATTGTCCAGAATACTCAGGAAATGGACAACTAAGAGGATGTCTTATACTACAGCATTACAACTTCACTTATATATATCTCACTCTATGGGAAGCCTTCCTAGGGTGGATGGCCTTGATGCCGGTTTGTTAATGTAATGTAATGTATTACCTACCTGTGAGAGAGTTGACATGGCATAGTGGGACGCTGAAGGGATGGTTCTTGTTACGGGATATAATGATGTAGGCAGACAGGCAGACCGGTAGGCGATGGTTTCTTTAATGAAGAGGACACATGGCATGTGTGCACTACCGTCTCTGATGTTTCCCAGGAAGGAAACACGACCCTACCAAAACAAGCTTTCTTTGTCCCTCTGCGTAAACTGAATTTTACAGTCGTCCTATTCTGCCCCCCTTCCCCGCGGCATGGCGGCATGGCGGCGAGAACTGTCTGTACCTCGTACAAGACAGACGTACGTGCCACCCGCAAAAATTACAGTTCTCTATATGTGTGTATCTCTGGGAAAAGTCGCTACAAAATTAGCGTCCTGGTCATTGTGTCAAATTATCTTTTCTTTTCTTGCGTTTCCTTTCCGTTTCTTTTCCTTTCGTCATAGCATAGGAGTCGATCGGGTCGAGTCAAGTTCACAGACCGTCGCAGGAGCCTTGTCCGTCGATAGGGTTCTGCTAAAGGAACACTCCAATGACAACTTCCCAGACATGTGTACGGAGAACCCAAGGCGGAAATAATGGATATAACTTCCACGCAAATCGTCTCACAAAGTCGGGTTTCGATAACGTTTCCAATGGAAAGATCAACAGTGACTAGTAGGAAAAAAAGTACCTTGTACGGACTTCGGAACGGTAGCTGTTGAGTACTTCCTCCTTTTCTCGGCTGAGAAATCTACCGTTGGAAACGCTCCCCCCTGATGATACAGTAGATCTGTACCTGTTCAGTAATGTTTTCTTCCCATGCAGTTCTTGGAACATACATAATCATTCGGTGCTTCCCGTAAAAATGGCGTAACAAAAGTTCAAGAAAAACCCAACCTAAAAGCCCGCGGATAATTTTGTCTGCAATGCGAAAATCATGCCAAGAAGCTACGGTCTTGTCTCAACTCAATACCTTTCTCCGGGGAAATGCGTGAGGGGGAAAAATCAGACAAAAACCTTAAAGTTAAAGTTAACGTTTACATCCCTTTTTTCCTGCTAAATCCCGACATACCGGGTAGGTACATTTCTGTTAACTTTACGTGTGTGTCTGTTTTCTCTTTTCTTTTAATTTACCTTAGTAATATATTATCCCCTTTTCCGAGTCTAGGCCTCCTTTCCCACTCGTCCGAATTATCCGAATCGTAGGTCGACCTAGAAGGAAACGGCGTAACGATTCTTTATCCATCTTATTAAAATTACATCCACGTCT